>NC_072456.1:10624438-10869438 GCF_027596085.1 Anoplopoma fimbria
GAATAACGTTTTAATGTTTTCTGTCTGTCTCTCTGAAAGTCATGTGGACTCCCCACAGCCTGTTGTTAGTTGACCTAAATGTCTATTTCCTGTCTGTCTCTTATCTGTGTGTGTAGATCATGCAGCAAATGAGTGACCATCGCTATGACAAACTGACGGTGCCTGATGACCTCGCTGCCAACTGCATCTACATGAACCTACCTAATAAGGGACATGTGCTTCTGCACCCCAGTGCAGAGGAGTATCCAGAGAGTGCAAAGGTAATGCTCAGCTCATTTCACGTCCACACACAGTAAAGTTGTCTCAAGCTCATGGCAAGATTCATTTACAATCCTGAGGTTACAGCTTTGGGAGGAAGAAACGCTGTCAGGACAACCAGACTGGTTTAGTGGCTTAAATTTAAAGAGCACTTGCTTTTGTTGCTCTCCATCCTGTCCAGACCTCTGAGATAAACAAGTGGCTGGAGAGGGAAACCCTACAGTATGTGTTTATTTTTGTGCAGACTGCCACAGGTCAACCACAGCTAGGTTTTATAACAAAAGAACCTGCAGTTTGATGCGAAGTGGCCTTTTGTGGACACGACTCAGTCCACAGCCTAGGGATGTGAATGGTCCTATAGAGAGTTAGCGTTTGGTTTGTTCGCCTTGGGCTGCTGTAGAAACATGGCGGTGCACAATATCGGACTCTATGAAGAGGAACCACTCTGTATGTAGATATAAATGGCTCAGTACAAGGTACTGACAACATAAAGATTCAAATGTTCAGGTGATTATACACTTAAGAAAACATACTTATTAATATTATTTTCCATTTCTGCCAATATACCCCCTAAATACTACACACTGGCCCTTTAAAGCTGCTGTAATCAATATGGGACAAATGTATATGTGAAAGCAGTCACATAATTATCACCAGACTGTACAGTTTCCCCCAGCTCCACAGAGTGTTTTTAAAACTCATCCTGCCAAGCATTAAATAGCAGACAGACAAAGTTAGAAGCCAGCTGGTGATCATAGTGGAGCATTAAGCTCCAAAAGAGACAGATATTTCTCTCAAAAGCAGTTGGAGACCAACTATAGCTAAAATCAAAGTGAATGTTGGGCTTACATTAGTCAGGTGAACACAAACTCAACTCCAAAATAAATGCTAATATTACTCAATATCTGCTGGATGTGTAAATAAGCCACTGTTTGTTAATGCATTTGCCGTATTAACTTTAAAATATATCAGTGTGGTGTTTACAACTTGTTGTGCTTGGTGCCTGCTAAGTGGACCAAAAAACATAAATGAATGCAGATTTAGGTATCTTAAATAACTTCATATTTAAAATAGCAAATTACAAAATGATACTTGTTTTATTTCTTGTGTCTCTTAAAACTACTTAATTCACGTGTCCACATGGCCTAGTGGCCTAAGGTCTTTTCTAAAGTAGAGTAGGCATGATTAGGCGAAAGTAGACAAAATGCTAAAAAATGTAGATTAAAAAAGTGATGCTTCCCAGACTGCACCAATTCCTGATGAAAGTAAAATTACTTGATTTTATATAGAAAATTGTCTTTTTGTACTTATGGTTGCCAAGTAGGCACTATTTCAGGTATTCATAAGGGGATTGCCAAAATACATCTATAGGGCTGAGAGTAATTTCAAAGAAATATTGAGAGTTGCCCTGAGTGCCCTTTTATGAACTGTTTATATGGCATGTGTTCTTTGTTACACTGTAAAGTGCTGTATACTGGTTCGACTTGCCTGTTGAACTCAAACAGTGTCTCACAACCTTTCTAAAATTTCTGTCAGACTTATAGTGAATTACTTGCACACAACATCAAAACTTGCCACTTATTATGCATATTGTTTCCACTGTAGTTCACTGTGAATGACATGTTATTGTCTCACTTTGTCTCTCGGGGTTGGAGAAAGTCATCAGTAGCCATGTTATTAAGATGCCTTGGGTTCACTCCACATCAAAACAAGTAAAAAGGATTCTCACAGGATCGAACCCAGCACCCTACAATCTGAAGAGACAGTTCTCAGACCTCAAAATGTACTCTGTGGTTAAAACCCTTACCTCCATCATCTATTTTTAGAGGGAAGAATTCACAAAATGATATGTCTTTGGACTTAAATCTGTGGCAGTGGATCGTTTTTTTTCCAGGAAGATTAACTGAGGGAATTCAACTTGAGCATAATAAAAATCTATTTGTGTATCTTGTGCTTCCTGCTTTGGAAGCACCTTTTAACGGACCATTTTGAGCAATATTTGAGGAATGCATGTTTGTTCCATGATCCAGTTTCCTTTTTAATGTTCAAACCCACCAGAAATTGGCCTGGAACACATTTTTGGGCCAAACCTGTGTTTAAGGAATTGGAGCTTATGAAAGTGGAAAAATATGAAAAGCACATAGATGAGAGTTGCCTATCATGCCTTGCTGTACAGTAAGTCCACAGTGGGTATATGTTTCCCAGTGGAACTTGTTGCTTGTTCCTCCAATGAGATATAGAGATTTCTCAGCATAACCACAGAGTCACTCTGAAAGACTTCTGCTGCTTTCTAACTCCAAACAGTGTCTGTCCTAATCTCCGGTCTATTTTTAGTTTGCTTGTGAAGTTACATAAGGGTTCCACATTAACAAAGGCAGGGGGTCATGAGAGAGGATTGGTTGGGATCGGAGGGGGTGGAGACGGGGCATCTTTAATGGTTAGCAGTGGCGACAGCTCTGGAGGTTTCAGTTTGGAGATAAAAACACTGAGCATACAAAAGGCCTAGTGAAATATAGCAGCTCCTTCTGTGTGAGACCATGCCACCCTCTGACCCAACGTATAAACATCATCTGAAGTAATGAGAACTCTGCTGGAAATGTATATCTAAATGTGCTCAACAATTCACATATATAAAAAACATAGTTATTACAACAAAGCATCATTTCAATGACCAGTTACGTTTGAATATCACTAAACATCATCAGGGTGAGACAGAAGTGTTTTGCCACTGTTAGCTTCCCTTCTCTCGGACACAGTGACACCAAATGGATTGTTTTTTTTTAATTAAAAAGTGAAGTGGGAGACAACACTGCCCCAGTAAAAGCTCCAAAGCCAGTTGAGAGGACATATGACCCTGAATGCATTCAATTTGGATTCATAATGCTAGGCAGTGATAGGTGAGGGGTATGCAGAATATTTATTTAAGTCATTACAGCTGACAGTGGCATATCGCATATTTACAGCCCAGTTCATTGTGTCTTCTTGTTCGGTAATGTGTTTTTTTTCTCATTTATTTGGGAAGGTTGTCCACGGAAACTTTGAAACCAGAAGTGGGCCTTACGTTACAAAAGTTTGAGAGCCCCTGTTAGAAAAGGCAGGGGATTTAGTGGTGTTTTGTTTAGGGGGAGTTATGCAAAAACACAACCTATCCTGGTTCTCTAGTCATGTGGAGAGGATTTTTGGATGGTGGTGTTGCTCAGTTTATCCAAAACTTTTGTTCAGACAGAAATATCTCAGCAAGTGTCAGATTGATTTGCCTGACAGATGCTCATTTTCCCCAGACAATCTTTCTGTTTGACTGGTGATCCCCTAACTTTTCCTCTAGCCTCGCAGTTCCGTTAGCTGTTAGCCAAACACACCGTCCAAAACACTAAAAGCAGATCTGGGTCGGCGTTGCCTTCAGCTGTGTTAAAAGGGTTAGGAGAAGTAAATGTGGGGTCAGCAGGCTATCAATGTATAAAACAAGCAACAAAAAATGATTTTAGAAAGTGTGAGCCTAAAGAAGGTCATTGAGCATGCAGCCATAACTGGTCACACAAGGTACTATGCCGTTTGTGGCAGCAGAATGCGAGATTAGCTGGGGACAGAGGTGCACATTCACGGACACACGCACAAACACGACCGATCGCATGAACCTCATGGTGGAGATGATATCAATAATAATTAACTCACTGTATATGACAGGATAGGGGCATTAGAATTTGGGCTCTCACAGACAAAAATGATCTCTGGCGGGTTATGCCCCTGGACCGCCCTTTCTTAAATTATCCCCACTGGCAGGCTACTACATACACTTGCACTGTTCATGGAATATACAATCTTGCAAGGCCCCTTTTTGATGGTATTTATCAAGTTTTCTCTCTCTTAGTCTTTCATGATTCCCTTTTACTCTTTGCACAGGCTTAGTGTTTTTAGGGAACAGCATGGTTGGTATTCTTAGAGGAGTACAAAGATGGGTGGTGTGTGATTGACTTTTGTGGTCGGGCTTTACCAAAATGCCAGGGCTTATCTATTTTGTCCCAGTCCAGCCCTGGTGATCCCTTTACTCATCTAGTGCCATGGGCTCAAAATTTACATTCATCCAATACTTTAGTTTGGAAAAAAGCATTTATACGGAAATTGTATAGAAATATGCATTAACACCGTATTTCTAAGTGGTATAATTTGTTTACAGAAGAGTATGATGATGCATTGCCATTGTTTAACTGTTTTGGGTAGAGATGAGTAAAGAGTTATAAGGCACATGAGAGAGGTGTCTTTAAACAGGACATTTGGATCACCAGAGGCTTCGTCAGCCATATTGCATCATGAGATAAGAATTTGTTTAGCTGGTCCCTCTGGCTGTGCCGCAAGGCCTCGCTCAGTATCACAGCAGGGTTGAAATGAGAGTTTAAAGAGAAAACTATCCTGGTTTGGAAGTCTAGTAGGAAAACACTGGTTTTCTTCTGGAAAAGGTCCACAGGGTGACACACTTCTTTACGAGGGTCTTTTGAGAATGTCGTAATAGTTCTCACTCCCATCTTTTTTATGCATTTTGCCGGGAGACCAGGAAACCTTCTTAAATGCTTGTTCTCCTACTTCACAATTTGTGTCTCTCTCTTTGTACAGGGCGTTTATATGACAGAACATTACAAGTTGTCAAGTGGAGTAAACAAACTTAATTGTTACATAAGTTCCTCCTTTCAGTTTAATTACTGCCAACTGAGCGGTACGTCAGCCTTTTCTAAAGGGCTTGTTGTAGTGCTGGTTGGTCAATACCTGTAACACTGGCACACAGATGTAGTGCCCAAGGGCAGAGTCAGGATGCAGAGCAGGAACAGCTGTTGCCATGACAATATCAATTGTATTTGATTTTTTACATTTTTTTTATGTAGGGCAGGTTCTTGATTCCCGACTTTATCATATCATTAAACATGTTCCTCCAGTGATAGTTGGCTGAACACTGATCTGCTGAATTTCAGCTGAAATAATTGCATTGGAACCTTTGATAGGTTAGAATAATTTGAAAGAACAGGATGACAGGAATATTTTCCAATGATAGTCATGTCTGTGTGTCCCCGCAGGTGTTCGAGAAGTTGAAGGACTACATGCTGATCCCCGTGTCCAACGGGCAGAAGGTCAAAGTGGATGGAGCCCTCACATGCTGCTCTGTACTCATCAACAAGAAAGCCAACATCTGAGCGTGCTCACCAGGGGGTCGCTCAGTGCATGGGTAACAAGCGGAGCCTGTTTTAAATCACCAAGGATCCCAAGGTTTATCAAAACCATCTTGTAATTTAGAGGATAGATAGTGAAGTTCATTGTTTCGAGGGACAAAGAAAATATAAATTGGAGGTAATCATCTGGTCTCCCTTTAATTTCCTACATTTTTTCTAAAAAGTCTGTGAATACAAAAGTTGACATAAAACACAATTATTTTTATGTTACTGTTGCCTCTATAAGAATTTTGATATTAAATCAAATGTAATCTTATTTTGCTCTTGATTTGGATGAACTCTAACACTTTCTTTCAAAACCTGAATAATAGGCATAATGGCTCCTGAATTCTCCCCATGTTAAGTCATATATGTTTTTTGACAGTATGTACTCCAATTAGTCTACAAGCTACTCAAATTTGATTCTAATTAATCTGACCTCAGGTCAGAGCAGGAGAAGACCATGTGCCACGATGAGCATGTTTAAAGGTTTTCTTGGAGCATGGTGTAGGGAACAACCATAAACATGTTAATTATTGCTGCTTCTTTACAGTTGGTGCTGAGTACATTTTATGACTCTACAATATTTCAAAACCACTAACATGCAATTCTGTACTTTATAAAAAATGCTTGGCCATATATCTGACTAATTGGTTGTTTTGATTTCTCCTATTGAAAATACAATTCTTTAAAAGCTTTCTGGAGATATGAGCTTTAGGTTTTGCAATGTTATGATTTTTTATGACTGATTTAAATACTGCCTTTGAGACCTTAGGTGCTCTTACTTTTCATGACTATTACTTACTAATCATTGCTATTGAACGTACGGGACTTGAGACAATTTTTGACTAATCTCAATAATTGCCACCAGCTATAGAAGCTAACAGTAGCCTGATCATTTATTCCACATTTCTTGATTTGTGGCCATTTTGTGAAGGAATTTGGCATCCCTTCTGGTGAGCCCTTGTTTAGATTCATATGAGGATGCAAACTTATTGATCTGTGGCAACCCTACGGAGGACACTGCCTGTGTGGGAAATGGCTGTTTTTTATTAGTATAAGTTATCTTTCTTTCATTCCAACATAACACCTCTGCTCTCCCTAATGCACGTCTATATGGAAAACCAATTCTCTCCAACCAATTCTCTCCTTCTAAATGATACCGAAGCGATTGTAGTTTTCTCACTGTATTGGATCTGCCAGTGTTTTGATTACATTGGGGTTTTTTCCATCTCTGGCGGTTTTTACTCGGAAACTGACTCAGAGCATGCTGTGAAACTGATGTTCCACCAAATCCAGTAGCACCGAATGTGACTGCAGAGTGTTTGCACTCAGCATGCAGAACGAGCAAACTGTTTGGTGTGTTTCCACGTGTGTTCACAGTGGTATTTGCAAACAGGAGTTTAAAGGATGTTGATGTGCACTGTTTTGGTGGCCTTAACTCTGTTGTTGCTGAATTAATGTTTAAATCATTTAGATCTGACAGCATAGGGTATGTAACCTCGTAAACTGTGCATACACTATATACTGTCCATGTTAAAGCCCATTATATGTGAAACCATGTTCTTTCTCAATATGATTGTCAGTGAAAGTTGAGGAAATTACATCAGGAGGTGATTCAACCTCCCTCTGTAGACGTTTGCATATGGGCAAGTGGGCAGTGACGAAACATGGAAAGAATTCCTGTTGGGAGGAGAGGCTTGTACACCAGTAAACACTGACTCTCTTTAACTTTCTCTGTCTTTCTGTTCCGCTCTCAACGCTCACTCTCTCCCACACTCTTCTATTGCCTCATCGACAATCCGTGCTTATTTATGGCCATGATATCACACAGTCTGGCGAACACCGTAAATGTGATGGCCTGCCATTAAAGTTTGACACCAGTAGTATATTTTACAGAAGGCGTCTGGCTGGATGCAGGATGATAGCATAGTTGTAGAACATCCAGTTCTCATTCTCACGCTGTTACTCCAGAGGGCTGAGCCAGGCAGGACCCATCATACACTGTCTGATTATTACAATGTCAATCATTCGATTTTAACTAACATTGTCATCCCCTCTCTCATTGATACAATTCACCCATTGGTTGTACAGCTCTGGGGTGCCATAACCTTTGCACAATTTAAATTCAGAACATTTAATACAGTTTTGGTTCTTTGTCGGCAAACCTGTCTGTGAGTAACTGGTCTTGAAAATGTGTGTTGACTTTCTCAAGGGTTTATTCCTCTGCTTACTAATCCCCCCACTCATCACAGTTGTCATGATGTTGTGGTTGCCCTTGTTCCAACCGAGGTCTCTTGGATTTAATATAAATTGTGAAAAATAATTATTTGAGTCATCTTCAATTTTGCCTTTCGTCTACTTTGTGTAATAAATTAACATCTAGTATTCAACTGTGTTGTTGTTTTTTATTCAGGTACAAATCAGCCTCAGTTGTGGAGGTTAACCTTTTGTTATTTAATGGTAATGAATTTCATTACATTTATATTTAGTTTAACAGCTTTGACAATATATTAACAGGTATAACCCTCAAGGAGAAGGTTGGTATAGATCATGTGGCTTCATCAGGTGAGATGGAATACAAAAAAAACTTGCAGCAAAACCGAACTGTTATCTCATTTTTTGTTGAATTACTAGCTTTGACTCAGAAAGGATTGGCTATGACAACACAGAGACGACCCATGTCCCATTGAGTTCTGCTACCACCTAGTGACACCTAAATGTAAGACAGACCAAGATACATTTTGTATCCAGGCACAATGCATCTGCTGTTTGGTTGGTGGCAAGAAAGGCTGCTGTCCAGCAAGCAGCTTAAGTCAGTTTTTAATCTGCTATAATAAAGTAGTATATACCTATGAAAGTCCAAATGGATGACAGAAAATGCAACTCGAAGAAAAACAGCTTTTCATTGTTTATTGAAAAAAAAATACAAGCCTGCATAAAGCAATGCATAATGAACTAAAAGCTATGAAGTTAACAAGGACATGACAAAAAAATAACAGACAATTAAACAATTCTGAAAAAAAAAGTTCTCGTTGTCTTTCAGGTACAGATAATTTGAGATAGAAATTAAATATTTAAAAAAATTGGCTCATGTAAAATTTTGGGGGAGGTGACACTTGAATGCAAAAAAAAAGAATTAAACTGATACCCCATTAAATAGTAATAGTCCCAGTCATTAATGGCACCATCACAATTATTTTCACATACTTGACACAGAACTTGACAAATACAATCAAAATTTAGCATTTGAATATATCATCCTCTCAAATCTCATCAAAATCTCGTCTTTTTTCCCTTTTTGGTTCAAGGTACTCTAAGCTAACAGCAGGCTACCAGCTGGTATTTATTGTTAACAGGTCTTACAAGATACGGTCTTCTTGACCACCAAAGCCGCTGCTTGGGGTATTTTCTGGTAATCTCACAAAATATTTCGTCATCTACTGTTCCCTCTTGTGGATCTAAAAAGAGAGCAGTGTAGATACACTGATGCAGAGAACTGTATATACAATTACCAATATAAAAGTCATATTACAATATAATATGCTGAATTATCTTGAACAGCACTTCAACCAAAAGCTTGAACACTCATAGAAATGTTATATTCTTGTTCTAAAATGTTGATTTGTCCGCCTTTCAGAGAGACTGAAATGATGGGAGAGAGTATGCCATGATTAAAACTAATCCCCATTATACTATATTGTACATGGTAACACACCTTTGTTTAAACTTCTGCACCAGTGAAGTAAAGTACAATTGTAATTCATTACATTTTAACTACAGGGGAAATTAGTATAGAGGTTGCCTGGCCCCCTTGCAACAGGGACCATGCAGTCGACTCTTTCTACAGGCTCAGCCAGAGGCAAGTAGGAATGGTTAAGAAGGTCACTGCCAGAGCAGGGTGAGATACAGACTAAGCCATCAATGCAGGAACCAAGATCTGTTTGGAAGAGCTCATCACTCATCTCCGGGCCTTCTTTCTCTCCAAACTCCTTGTAGACATACTTGTTTCCTTTTGGGCAAAGAATGACACTGTCTTTGTTCAGAGTCACATAGTCCGGAAAGCTTCCATCTACCCGTTCTCCACTGCAGAACTGTCTTTCCAATGACAGGAGCTTGGTGGATCCCCCTGATGGTTTCCCCAGTCGGGAAACCTCATCTTCAGACATTATCTCTACCACAGATGAAGTGGTTTCGTCAGAGTACTGCTTTGCTGTTATCGGAGGATTCTGTAGTTGAGCACAAAGTATTTCATTTTTAACACCTTGGAACTCTGACGCACATTTAAATGGGTTTGAATTGAGTGTGAACCACACTCCATCACTCTCAATTTGTATCTTATTACTTGTGTTTAACTTTTTTCCTATTTGATATCTGTATTTATACATTCATAAATAGAATCCATATCTACATTTACATTTATATTGCATCTATTTGGCTAAATTAGTCATGGCCAAAATCTGTTTTGCCACTGGGGAAAAAAACATCTTCACCTTTGGGAAGTATTGGTGCATGTATCATGTGTTCTGCTATTAAGTAAAATAACTTACCCATTGCGGCCCATTGATCTCTGTCAGAAAACCTTGTAGGACTTTGTTGAGGTTGGGCACCGGCGGCCAAAAAATCTGCTTGAGTTTACTATAAAACAAACCAAATTAACAGACACAACAGAACGTGGAACGTTATAAAAATAATTGGTTAAACATTTTGGATACCAGGAGTAGTTAGTTTGAAATGGTTTTATTTAATCATTTTACTATTTAAAAAATGTAAGTGGTGATTCTACAGTACAAAATGATATCTATTTTTAAAAAATGGAGGAATCTATCACATACTTTCACATAAATATTTTTGTGTAAATTTTTCCTACCTCAGGTACGTGGAAAACAAGGAGAAGAGGATGATGGCAATTATCAGCAACAAGACAGGCATACACAGCAGGAGCAATGTGCCTGTAAAGGTTACTGCATTAGGGCTTTATGGCTGGCCCGATAAGACATATGAAAGTTCGCATAGAGTTGCCAAAAAACACATGGAGGACTCCCAAACCAGAGAAATAAGATTCTCTCTGTTTGAATGGATCTATTAATGAGAGTAACACATAACTGCATTTCATAGGTCTATAGCGTAATATGTGTATATATATATATATATATATATATATATATATCACTCCACAACAATGTATTTTGTACACTATTACAATTGTTATTGCATAATCAAACTTGAATAAAGTGTTTGTGAAATTCAAACAAAATAACAGACTGAGAATCGAATAAACAGCTGCATTGCATTTACTGCAATTTTGCAACTTTGATCATTTTTATACAAACCAATGGGGATTACTAAATGAATGTGTTTTTCAGTGGGATCTTACCTATATCAGCAGGGGTGTCACCAGTAAGCACATTTGACCAGTCACTCCAGAGTCCTGAGTAAATGGTCCCATTTGGTTTAGCTCTGATCTTAATACTGTAACGGCCACCTGTTGGAACCTCTAGACATGTCCCCGTCTCAGGGCCCTTTAGGGATTCCATCTGGGGACACAAAGGTTGATTTTGATATTCCTTGTAAGAACATAAAAGGACATTCTTAGTGATGACATACTCATTTTGCATTCTGCATTTCCCTTGAAATATATTTATGTTCCCTTGAAATACTGCCTTTTAATTCATTTTTTTCCCCTTCCCAGAATACTGTAGCATTTGCATACATAATCTGTGCATTTTCTTATGTTTTGGCAAATTATTTATTTTTGCAATAGCCAGCATTGTCATATAATATAAGGTTATGTAATCAATATAATGAATCATATTGCTGAATTTTTACTTTAAATTTGTCATTGTATGTCATTTTATTGCAATAATCCTTTCATTGGTGCCATCTGGTGGTAATATCAACCACTTACAGCCAAACTGAACAAACAACAACTTGCCATCAGAATAATTAGCCATAATAATTCATACAGATATTACATTTACATAAAATTCTACCCATAATATTTTTAGTATACTATTACTTAAAATGTTGGGAGGGAACCGAAATGTATAAGGGAACACACAAATATTTTGAAGGGAATGCAAAAAGATAAAAATGTGTGGCCGCAAATGACATCTTACAATCCATGCGTCACCCCCTCTGATCTGGTAGCTGACTTCATACTGCAGGTGAGCAGACAGACACAGAAGAGGAGCTTCCCATTTCAAGCACAACTTGTCTTTTTTCATTGTTCCTTTCAGATGACATGGTGGGGATGTTTTGACTAAAAACAAAATAGCACAAACGATTTGTGAGTAGATAAAGCCATGGAGCCACATTTCTCTGAGACCAGAAGTTGTAATTGCTACTTGTTATTTGGGTTCTTGCTACTATAGAAACTAAAAAATGCAGTCTACTGCATTTGATGTAGGCAAGCTAGAGAAGAGAACTTAGCTACATAGATCTAGCCTAGAGCTGTCTTGGTAAGCTGACCTTCTAAGAATGCTATGTTCATAAAAAAAAGGGACTTTAAACCAATGCTGTTAAAATATGTTTGCGCAAATCCAATTAGGAAGTTTTGATCTGGTTCATGTTTTAGAAATGCAGATCTATAAGAACTAAGCACATTTAAGTGTCATTCGTTTATTTATGGTGCATCTACTTAGTAATACAGATTTCTTTAAAAATTGCCCCTGAGGAAAAGTTGACAAACTGTAATTTGAGTGGTTTAGGAGATAAATTTGAGTCTCCTTTTTGTCAGATGTCATCACATCAAAATACTTTTTAGCTGATTAAACAAATCATAAAGTTAAAGAAATACAGCTAAAACATCTAAAAGGAACAAGAAAAGGAGAGAAGCAAAAATCCCTCACTGATCTTGCTGAGAGTGAACTCTTGAGTGTAGAAGGTTCTGCTGAGTGGAACTGAAGTGCCGATGAGCTTGACAAGGACTCTTCTGGACTCGTCTTCACGGAAACGGCACAGTTCAGCCACGTCCCTGTCAGCGAGACACTCTGTCCATTCTGTCCAGCCCAAAACTCCACTGTAATGTCACCACATGAAATCACAGCCAGACGAAATTAATGTCAGCTGTGTTTTTTAGAGGTTATAACCCAAAGAACTGAATGTTTTTTTTACTGTTCTAGTCAGAATAGACAACAATATGAAATGAGAGGAAAGTTGTGCTGAGATAGAGATGGCAAACAAAATAGTTTGCAACATTATTGTTGTTCAAAGTATCGCTGTGTCTAGTGTTTACTGTGAAGGCTGTAAACAACTTTTTCTTCAACTAAAACTCAATTAATCATGCTGATACGTTAGCATGGCCAGATCTGAGGACTTTAATTCATCAATGATGGAATGTAGTCAGTAATTTACCTGAGACCCATCTTGTATAAAAGTTTGTACTCGTTCTCTTCACCATATCTGCTCCCTTGCCAACGACAGGTGATATTTTGCAGGTCAGATGTGTAGCACATCAGAGAAATATCCTCTGAAAGAAGAGAAAACATTTCTCATTCAAGTCTTGCATCTGTGACAGAGGAGGTCATAGGTTGAGATGCTGCGCTATGGATAACAATTTCTCTGCCACTCACTCAGATTCACACACTTTTTCATTTGGACAAACCTGCACTTTGGGGAACCACTGCTCTCACAGGGTGTGACCAGCTGCTCCAGTGTCCTGCATTTGATTTTAAGGCACATCTCATGGTAACCTGGACCTCAACCTCCTCCCCTGGTACAAGAGAGTCTAGTATGATGCCCTCCTTTGTCTGTAAAAACCACATACTTGAAAATGTAATTAATAATATTGAAAAATATAAAAAATTATACATTTTACTTTGTTTCACCCACTTTAATTACCAATACAAGCCTACATGTGAAGGAGGGTTACAAATAATACAGTGATACAAAAAAACACAGAATCACTGATGTTTTAAATGTATCAATCAATAAACCAATATCATAACTGACCAGCTGGCACATTAACTTGGCCCCAAAACCAACAGTTAAAGATTATTGGATCATATATAGATTTAAGTGATTATATCAATAAATAATACTCTTAGTTAAATCATTAAGAAAAATATTTAAAACAAGTATAAGGCAACAGGATTTATGAAATAAAAAGAAAAAATATATTTGTTTGTTTATTTATTTCAGCAACAATCAGTTAATAAAATAAATAATTTTTTACTCTTTCTAATTAATTCACTTGTGTTTTCCTGTTTATTTGGTCTTGGCAAATATTAAAGTCACAAGAAAAATGGAAAAATAATGAGCTAGTTCACATGATTGAGTTTTAATTTATTTTATTAACTTCATCAAAAGAAATAAGCTTTCTGCTTTTTCAAATTGACCTCAGGTTTAATAAACACAATGAAAACTTCCAGTTGCTTTCTACAGTGCATTTTGGTATTTTGCAAATGTATTATTAATATGAATTATTATTTATACTACTGACTGATAATTGTTTTCAATATATGGAAAATTCCAGGGCTCCACTTACTATACTATTACTTTTTATAACAAACTATTCTGTGGCCTTTTTTTGCAATAAAATATAGTATGACATTTTTATTACACCATTAACTAGTCGGCTTTATTTTTTACAAGAGATTATACTGTGACTGTGTACGTATGGCACTTCTGTGACATGCTATACTATTTTCTGACATACTATGAGTGTTTTAATTAAAATAATTTAAAGAGTTTTCATGACTTTTTTATGAAATACTATTCTATGACATTTTTAACGACAATTTAATGACATACTTATATATTAACTTTTTTACTTTTAAATGATAAACTACACAATATTTTTTTGTAATTTTAACACACTTTTGTGACTAATTAAACAATATATTTCTTTACCTTTTAATGAAATACTATTTTACGACTTTTAACTACTTTTTATGACTTACTCTTTTATGACTTAAAATGACTTAATATAACAATTAGTTTTATTGTTCCATCTATTGTACTGTGTTATCAGGGTTTACATTTTACCATAGTTTGTCCTACTTTGCTGGGTTTCACTATTGATCTTTCTGTTGTTTTGTTGGCTTGCTTTCGCCTTGCTTTTTTCAGAGCACTTTGTAAACTCTGTTTTTAAAGGTGAAAGACGCTTTTTTCCACATGCTTTACTGTAACCTTTTAATTACTTTTTAGACATACTACACTATGAGTTTTGTTCAAAATGCTATACTATGACTTTTTCACTACTTTTTTAAAAATACTTTAGTTTGATTTAGATGATTTTATGACTTCTTAACATGCAATACTAAGACTTTTTTCGCTCACGAAATATCTTGATATGCTTTTTTTGTTCTTTTTTCGACAAACTATAATATGACTTTTTAAATACTTTGTCCAACATGCTTTACAACAAGCTTTTCATTACTTTTTTTGACATGCTATACTATTTGACAGACGATACTTAGCCTTTTTTATGACTTTTCTCGACATGTGATACTTCAACATTTTGAAGACTTTTACTGCATACTCTGTGACTTTTTATAACTTAAAAAAACACATTTCATGACTTTTTTTACTACTTTTTTGACATGCTACACTATGACTCTTTTCAACAAGCTATACTATGACAGTTACCAACAAACTTTGCTTTGACATTTTTTGACATGCCATACTATGATTTTTTTATGAATTTATTTGACATGTTTTAGTATGACTTTTTTTGATACGTTATGCAAAGTCTTTTTTTTCATGACTTTTTCCGATGTATACTACTTTGACTAACTTATGACTTTTTTTCAATATTTTACACTATAACTTTATTCGATATGCTACGCTTTTTTTAATGACTTTTTTTACATGCTTTACTATGACATTTTTATGACTTTTTTTGAACATACTAAACTGTGTTTTATCGATAGTCTATATTATGACTTTGCTGGGACCTTTCCTCGACATGCTTTACTATGACTTTTTTCAGATTTTTTTTGACATGCTTTACTATGACTCCTTTTTAAATGCTATCACTTGACATGTTAATGACTTTGCTCAACATACTCTGATGGGACTTTTTTTACGACATTTTAGGATACAATTACTTTTGTTGAAATAGTATACTATTACTTTTTGATTTACATTACTACAGAGTTTTATAACCTTTTTGACATTTTATACAGTGATTTTTTTTTTTAATGAATGTTTTGGACATACTTCACCATGATTTGTTTAGACAAGTTTTGATAGGACATCTACATGACTTATTTCAACATGCTATCCTTTTTCTTAAATTATTTTTTCAAAATTTTATACTATGACCTTTTGATAAAAAAAATGTAAATGCTATACAAATACTTTTTTATGACTTTTTTGACATGCTATACTATGATTATTTTTATATTTGTTTATTAGTTTTTTTTTTGATATGTTATGCAATGTTTTTTTTTATAACTTTTTACATTACACTTTGCTTGAATTTTTTTCATCACTGTTTTCAACGAATACTACTTTAACTTACTTATGACTTTTAAAAAATATTTTACACTATAACTTACTTCAATATGCTATGCTATGATTTACATGCTTTACTATGACTTTTTTATGACTTTTTCGGACATACTATACTGTGTTTTATTGACAGTCTAAATTATGAATTCTCTGGGACCTTTCCTCGACATGATTTACTTTGACCTTTTTCTGTATTTTTTGACATGCTTTACTGTGACTCCATTTGACATGCTATCATTTTACATTTTAATGACTTTGTTCAACATACTCTGATGGGACTTTTTAATGACATTTTTAGATATATATTTAAAAATGACTTTTGTCGATATACTATAGTATTACATTTTTTGATATACATTACTACAATGTTTTATAACTTTTTTGACACATTATACATTGATTTTATTTTGACATGTTATGTTATGACATCTACATGACTTATTTTAACATGCTATCCTATTTCTTAAATTCTTTTTTTTTTAATTTTAAACATTTTCTGAAATGCTATACATACTTTTTAACAACTTTTTTTGACTTGCTAAAATATGACTTTTTTTTAAATACAAAGCTGTTATTTTTCATGTCTTTGCAACATTCTATAATATTCATTTTTCTGACATTTTTCGAAATTCTATACTATTTTTTGGACATTCTTTACTATGACTTTTACGAGATTGCTATACTATGATGTGTTTGTTACTTTTTCCAAACTGCTATCCTATGACTTTTTTACGATAATACCATAACTTTTATCACACATGTTCCACTATTACTTTTTTATAACTTTTTTTCGACTCTATACTTGATACATACTATACTATTACGTTTTTTAAAAGAGATTTTGATGACATATATAATAATAGGACTTTTTTACGACATAGCATGATATTACTTTTCAATGATACACATACTAAACTAGAGGTACTTTACCTTAACTTTTTGAGACTTTTTAACCCCATACTACACCACTACACTTTAATGACGTTTTATGTTAGCGACATGCAATAGAAAGACTTTGAAAATACTTTCTTTACAATGCCTTTTTAATGATATTTGTGTGACGTTTCTGGGACGTTCTATATTTTGACTTTTTTAATGGCTTTTTTTTAATATGACTTTGAGAATGACCTTTGCATGATTTTTTGCCACATATTGTATTATGACTATTTCACTACATACTATACTATGACTTTTTTATGACATACTCTACTGACTTTATTATGACAATTGACATATGACATATTTGGGATATACTATACTATGATTTTTAATGACTTTTCATGACATTTTACTGTATACTATGACTTTGAATTACTTTAAATAAATATTCATTATTTACTCTACTATAACTTTCTATGACATTATATACCATGTCTCTTCATGGATTTTTTGTGACTATTAATTATACTTTTATAATTACCTTTAAAGTACTTTTTTATGACCTACTACACTATGACTTTTTTAGGACGTCTTTGTTACTCTATGTAGATGCTGAATGGAGATAAAATACAGTGTGGACAAATTTTTATACTAACTCACATGCTTGTCATACCATATCTTAAATTATATATAAACTGTCTTATGCTCACACACAAGACGTGTGAGTTAAAATGATCTAATGGATTTGTTGAGGAGCTGTGTGCATGTGTACCTCTTTTATCTTCTCTGCCAACCCCTTTGATGAGTATCGAATCATATACATTACATCATCTTCAAAGTATTTCGGGACCTTTGTATGCCATGCAACTTGCAGCTGTCCTGCTTGGCCATTTTGGTGTAAGGACACATTGAAGGGTGAATCCAGGAGAACTAGAGAAAAAAAGGTGATCAATAAACACGGAAGTACAAATCACAGAATCTATCGAAGAAAGAAATTCCCTGGTGTTAAAGCAACCGGTGAGGAGGCCCCCTGTCTTTCTTGGTGCATGACCTTATTCACAAGCGCGAAGACCCAGGACATACTGGAGGGACATAAGTCTTCCATCCTGCGGGGGTCCCCCTGGGGATACCCACTATCAGCCAACCCTGCATGCTTTGTTTTTGGCTTTCCATTTAGCAAACATACCTCCTCCCTTGCATCTCTAACTTGGGTCTTTGGTCCTCAAACCCAGATCCAGGGATGGAAAAATGATATTCACCATTTGGAAAATCCTCGTTCATTTACATGAGCCTGCATTAAAACAGCTAAACATGCTATAAACAGTTGCCCGTTTAATGGTAATATAATATTTGACCCCATTTAGTGGGGTTTCTTAGCATTTTCCAGAACAGAGGTGCTTGCAATCTGATTGCTGAACAATGCAAATACAGAAATTCAGAATTCTCGAAATGTCAAAAGTTTTTGATACCCAATCACTGCATGCATTTTCCTGTAGTGTTCCTCATGATTGTTGTGTATTAATGTGGTTTTTGGAAGAATTGGAAGAATTTCTGGTAAAATTACAATTCAAATATAAATGCCATAAAGTCCAAATATTGCTGCATCAACTCGTGAGATAAAATTGAGTATCCATCATACTGTTCTTAGCCCAAACAAACTTTCACAATTTATTCCTAATTAATTGCTTCATCAATAGATGTTTATTTCCTATCTATATCAACAACTTAAAACACACTGCCAAGCTGCATCTCCAAATTATTCTATATCACTTTGCAACATATGCTGTTGACCTTTTATTTAACCCTGAACAGCCCCTGTCCCCAATCCCTTAAACAGGTGGAGGGGATGGTAAGAGTTTTGCATAAGGCTTCATGTCTGTTTCCTTTTTTATCCAACAAGAGATCGATCTATTTCCATAAGCTAAATAAATAAATACTGCAAAAAGAAATGTCTTACAGTGGTCCTCCACAGAGACAGTGCGATTGTAGAGGATGGTGTTGGTGTTGTGCTCCACCAATTTAAGGTGTGTTTCCACAAACAAGAGAACATCGGACCCAGGAAATGAGCAGATATGGAGTAAAGTTCCGACTTCTGTTCTCTGGACAGACATTTCACACCTTTTCTCTCTGGGCAGAATTGATTAGAATAAAAGAGAAAAATAATAGACATGGTAGTATATATTAAGCAGTCATCAAACCATTTGTAAAGCATCTTTCACACAGGTACTGTATGTGTAATTCAAAGTGCTTTACAGGTGACTTATAGAGGAAGTAACGTGTCAGGTTCAAATGTTAATGGAAAATTCTAAAAGGAGAAATAAATAATTACACCATTCAAAGTGAAAGATAATAATTGGGTGATTGGATGGGTTTATGAAGTTTCCTAGACCTGTGTTTTTGGGGAATACAAGGTGGATAAGCCAAGACTATGTGACACTTACAGTTAACACTAATAATAATAAACAACAACATGTTTCAACAACATACTTGAAATAAATAGTAGCATATCAAAAGTATAATCTATCGATCGATTTATCTAAATCTATCATAGAATATTTAATGATATAAGACTCTTTGAGGTACCTTAATATACAAAACACAATCGATTTATTATATATAAAACATACCTGTCAATCTTGTAGAGTATATCATAAGTTATGTTGTCTGCAGTCTCAAAGAAGCAGGTGAAATCCTGTTCTGTGCGGGTGAAACATTTAGGATCCGGCTCATCCTTTAAGAGCAAAACATCTGCTCCAGAAATGACAAATATAATGAAAGATAAACATAACATATAATACGAGTCCCCCCTGGAATAAAACACATCCCTGCAAGTCAAACAACATGATACTATTTCAATAGCTAGATGTTGAATTGTGGAAACAAGTTCTTGTGTCCTTTTGTTTTGCAAAAACAAGAAATTGTGTGGGAACAAGAACCAATAATTTCCAGGACATACATATCATCTTCTACCTTCTACCCACAACGTATTATCTTGCTCCCAGGAATCAACATCTTGTTTTCTCAACAACAAATGTTGGGACTTTGGTGGCTCTTTATCATATAGTTAAAAGTCATTATTTTCAGTGAAAAAACAGTAAATGAGAAAATGCAGCTGTTAATTAGACTTAACATTAGTTAATAGTGTAATTCAACCGTCCAAAAATAATCCATCATTAAGCCCTACCTTCCCTTGACAGATGACTGACTGTTCCATCCTTGCAATTTTTCTCAGGGATAAAGCCCATATGTATCCACAAGCTAAGAAGGAGGCACTTCCACCTGCACAGCAAATTCATTGTAGATGAATGTATTAGGTATCCTAAACCACCATGGCACTTAAACTAACAATGCACTGGCTTTAGTATGTGCACTGGTGTGTTGTCTTTCATGCATTGTCTTGAATAGGCATGGGTGGGTAGGGTTGTTCAGCGCTGAGGGCTTGGCTGTGCTTAAAGCAGGAAGTGTGCTTTGTGTAAAGCCTAGTTGTAAACACCTACAAACGCAGTTTTTTTAACTGATACTATGGAAATGTGTTATTTCTGTTTACTCTCAAACACTCCTTCATATCAGACACAATAACAAAAGTGAGATGCTACTGCCAATGAAACCAAGTATATGTTTCAGTCCATCATCTGACTGGGTTTGCAGTGTTTTTCCTTGCTCTAAGTACAAATATTAATTTAAAAAGCTTGAATCAAGAGTATGGAGAGGGACTAATCACTAACAAAGGGTTGATGAGCTGAAGGGCAAAGCCAAAGCGAGGGCATGGAGCAAATCCATCCACAATACATATTGTTAAGTGCTTAAATGACATATTGCCATCAAAATGTCATGATCTAAATTTATTTCTAAGTACATTGTATTTTGTGTGGAACTTTAACTTTTCATTGTGTCATTTTTAATAATCACACAAACAGACCTTGATAATTTATAATAATGTACATGCTCTCATCTAAAATTATGATATGCCTCTTTTAAAAAGAGGCATATCAAAATAACTGGTGAACAAACAAAGGTTTGAAAAGTCTTGGTCATGATCCAAATCAACTCTGAATACATCTGTACAGGTCAAAAGTCCTGTCTTTTCAATTCAAAACTCAGTTATCCATATATGAAGAACAAGGCACAGGTCTGATGCTGACTGAAAAGCCATGCAACATGTATTCTGGACTGCACAACATGTTCTTCACCACCAGATAACATGAACATAACAACCACTACTCTAAAGAAACCAACATTACCAAATCACCTCAGCCACTTCCCCTTCCACTTAACAAACACTACAGGACATAAAATGCCTCTGAATCTATAATAAAACAGACAGCCTATTTCCAAGAACTCTCTAACTCTCTCAGCTGAGCACTGCCAGAGGGCCAGAGCTGTTATCCCCCAAAACAGTACTCCCCCCCCGACAACACACCACATCTCGAATACTGCTTGTAACGGCAGCTCTGGTCACACTAGGAAGTAGTGTGAGCAGTAGTAGTAGTGCCTATAGAGCGATTAGTTGATATTTGAAATAATTCGTAGCCCTTTTTCAAACAAGGGATGGAAATCAATTTCTGTCTTGTTCCCTTAGTACACATTTGTGTTGTTATATAGCCTGTGCCTTTGTGTGGGAGTCCTCAGGAAGCTGGCACACTGAGACCCTGTTTGACAGACAGTTGTGTGCCTGCGGTTGTTTTGTGAAGGAAACCCAGTGACAGATCAGCTCAGTGCAGCAGGGGTATCAGTGTTCCTGAACACTAAAATGATACTTTGGCCCCCAGCAGCCTGACCTGTGGTTTCCCATCATTGCTCACTTTTGAGCAGGCCAGCGACAACAACAACAAAAACACACTAATCTTTGCTAGCGTCAGCATCCTTAGTGTCACTGAAACTGCAGTTTAAAACTGAAAACTGGACTTATGCTAATAGAACAGCTAACAATGTGGTGATGAGTCCAGTCAACACCCAAAACCTTTATTCAAGGAACCAGTTAATGAAAACATACTGTACATTCTTATACAATGGATACATTACCATACATTATGTTAGGTTGCATAGTGTTTAAGGTAAACTATATATAATATTGATAGCTGGTAGACTAGCTGTGTATCTGCCTTATATTGGTAACATTTCCCAAACAACTTCTCTTGTGGTGGAGCCTTTGCATGCAACACATGGAGCATATACCATGGATTGCATTTATATCGCTCTGTATCTTTGACTACATTCGAATAAGAGGCTTTGAAATATCTATGTGACAAAATATATACAGTAGTAGTTACATTCACATGGCAGTGATAGGCAAACAGTAAAGGACACCAATGGCATGTATGAGGCTGGTATAAGTGCTACATTGTGTTTCTTTCATCCTTCTCTAACAGTCTGAGAACTTGAATATTTGTGATTCACACTGTGTCCTTTGAATTTCATCTTCATGAAAGAAATTCCTTCTCCATTAAGACAAGAAAATAAAGTCCAGCGTCGACACCCCACAGACCCTGTGGTGTTTTAGCAAGTCACATAGCTCCTTATTTGCTGCATCCCCTCAACAATCAGAAAAAACAGTCCAGCATTGTAACTTTTGTAACAGCAAGAGGTACAATGTTGTGTCTTTTTTCTGGGACTGGTTTGTAGTAATTGGGGTCAGTATTTCCCAAAAGGTTAGTAGCAATCCCGTCTGTCCATCCAAGGCCCAGCAATCGTCCTCATCTCCTAATGCCTCTGATACCTCCAAACAGTGTCCTTTCACAGTCCTCCATCTATAGCTGGGTGGCTTTGGTAGAGCGCCTGGTCCTCCTTTCATGACGTTGAGCAGCAGGTGGGTGGCAGTAACGTGGCAACCATCCTCGGGACTTCCTCTTGGGTCTACGTGGCCTGCTAGGGTCTGGGGGGGCTGGTAGTCAGGCCTCCTCGGCTGTGGCATCAATCCCAGCATAGGTAAAGTTCTCAAAGAGAGCCATGTTCACATAAGCCTGGAAGATGTATAGAAGCTGTTGTGATTGAAGAGTTTAAAACATAATCGTGCTGGAGCCTCATAACATGTTCATGTAATTGTGTACAGGCGTGACTTGGAGAGAAACATACAGAAATGTCAATAAAATGGTTCCCTAATGGCTGCAAACTTACAATTTGCAGTAGTTCAGTGTAAATTAATTCCAACAGTAACACCCTATATGTAACTTGCCAATCGAAATAGATATTTTGGACTACATTTCTAACTATCTGGTGTGACTGTTGTAAAAGTATAGTATTGCACGAAAATGCCATTAAAAAGTCCTACAAATGTCTGTATGACTTTAGAAATGGTGTAGCTGTCTTGCTATCCTCCATTCCACACTAAGTAATAACAACAGGACATTTTCCTAATCTTCCCTTTTCCACGACTGTGTGAATGCAGCATTACCTTCCTGGCCTCCTGCATCCTGTTGAGCTGGACAGAGATTTGGGAGAAGGGGGGTCTCTCGTAGGGCCGATCCCTCCAGCACTGTTTCATCAGCTCATAGCTGGAGAGAGAAAGAGACATTGATGAATAGGGTAGAACAAAGGAAAGAAATACTAAATAAACTAATTATTAGCTACAAAATGCTGAATACTTACACCTCATCATCACAGTTTTTTGGTTTCTCCATCCTGAAGCCTTGTGGCAGTTTTTCATAAAGCTCAGCGCATGTCATCCCACAATATGGTGTGCCACCTGACAAACACACACACACACACACACACACACACACACACACACACACACACACACACACACACACACACACACACACACACACACACACACACACACACACACACACACACACACACAAACACAAGAAAGTTAGAAAATGCTTTTTTGCTGGTGATGTTGGGTCAAGTAAGGTTGTGAATTGTCACCATCCTTTTACCACCACAGGCTGTATGCTTTCTTACCTAAGCTTACAATTTCCCAGAGGAGAACACCGAAAGACCACCTGGGAGAGAAAATGCAGGACAGAGATGTTTGTAAAGTAAACATATGAAGAAAATAGCACTGTTTTATTAGTTACAACTGAAAAAATGATTAACCTGGGACTCAACAACATGAAACCACCTTAGTTCCTATGATCTGATTAGGGACAGAATTCATGAGAAGTGCCATGAGGTTCACATTTCACAATACTGTCTGGTAGATCATATGAGCAGATAAGTGTTGCTTGTCGGGTCGGCCTGTTTATTTGTCTATCTCAAATCTTGTTCACTGTCTCTCCATTTCACTCTGTTTCTTTTATTTACAACTCTCTCTGACTCTACAGCAGCCTTCACACTTCTTCCGTTAGCTGTCCTACACTCTTCAAGCTTGTTCTCCACTGTGTATTAATAGGCTCCAGTTGACAGACCAATGTCTCAATCTGTCTGCTAAGGTGTACCCAAGGCTTCCTGCTTGTGCTTATCATTTACACAACACACTATTATCACTCCACCACTGACCAGAGGGATGATTAGTTTGCAATGTCATAAGCCTGCCATGTCACTCAAAAGATTTTTGCATTTTGTACATAATTGAAGCTCCACTGTGACAAACATTGTGTGCTTTGCATTCCCTGAAAAATTCCACCTGTTGGGGTAAGGGCAATGGTTAAAGTCTAAAATGATGTTGATTGAACTGATGAATTGACACTGTACACTTACACATCACTCTTGGTCGTATATACGCTGTAGTTGAGGGACTCAATGGCCATCCAGCGTACAGGCAGCCTCCCCTGAAAGCCAAACTAGACATTAATTTGAAACTTTCTGCTAAGTTGGCATATGAACTTTCTCACACATGTGAAGAGTCTGATTATGAATATTAAAACATAAAATGTGAAACAGGAATACATAAAGAAGTAAAATATGCTAAAATCTGACAGGTTGTTACTCTGATGCCACAGGTTGATGATGGAGATCCAGTTGACATACCAAGTATTGTACAAGTCCATGGCCTATTAGGGCAATGTAGCACACTGTTGTACTAACACTACACACTATTCTGCAGTTGATGGTATTAAGACATGACTCTAAAGGTTATGTCTCATATTATCAGAATCTCATAGATGCTGTTTAAATTGATGTGATACCAGTGAACAACTGCAAGCTTCCAATACATTTTAGTAGCAGTAAATAATTAATCTTCAAATGAGTTGTTAGTTACACAATGAGGTCTTTTTCAAAATGGCATATTAATGAATTTATAACCATCGTGTAGTAGACTACAAATTGACTGCCAGGCTACAGATATAACACTGTGGGGTCACACATTTATATCATGTGCAAAAATCTACTGGTAAATGTTTGTTGTAGTTTATCTGTGCAAGTTATTAGTTTTTTGAGTTGATGTCAATAGCATTAATCTTCTTAAGTGGAAACACATTGAGTACAAAATGACTAAAACAACTAGTGCCCTCTCCTTGCTGTGCAACTGTGTATGACTCCGCCACTCACCATTGTCTTCTTAACGTAAACTTCCTCACCACGGGACAGGCCAAAGTCTGCTATCTTTGCCACAAGGCTGTCCCCTACAAGAACATTCCTGGCTGCCAAATCCCTGTGGATGAACTAGTACCAAGAGAGGGGAGGAGAGAGGAGGAATTATTGAAATAACATGTTTTTAAATTAGTTATTCAATGACTTCATCAAGATCCTCTGTCATGGAGCTTGTTTGAAAGAATGCCTTTTATGAGAGACAAACAATTCAAGTAAAATGCACTCATCCACACAAAATACTAAACAAGCAGCCACACGCATACACTTGCTCATCTCATACCTGTTTGTCACTTAAATAGTGCATCCCAGTTGCCACGTCAACAGCAAACTGCAGAAGCTGCTGGGAGGTGAGGGTCGAAGCAGTGCCATGCTCCTTGGCAAAGGCAGGATCGGTCTCCAACACTCTACTCTTCCTCAGGAAGTCTAGAAGGTTACCATAGGGAGCGTATTCGATGGCTATGTAAAGGTAACCTGGAGAACACAGAGACAGAGTAACATTAGGAAGAGGAGGTTATCCTGTAATGAAGAGCGGACACTTAATAAATGTGCCATAGATCTCCCTTTTTTATGATGTTTGATGTCTTTATATAAGATTTACTCGCATTGGGGCAATGAATAATGTATTTGACAACACAAGACACTCATGATTAATACAGTTAAGGAAGGCTGCTGCTAATAAACATTTCATCTACCAGTTGTTGACAGCTCAGCTCCACAAAAACTCTGACTAGGAGCTTGGCTGACCTGCAATAGGCCGGGAAGAGACCCAGCTACAGCTGGTAAGGGGCTTGGCCTTCAACAGCTCTGTCTTAACACAGACAGAAGTAAAACAGACCTTTCATGAAAGTCTCACAGAGATCAACCAGATGGTTGATGCTTTGTTAATAGATGGTGGCTTTCAGCCAAAACCAGAGCTCCTAGGTCATGAGGTAGTTGTGCTTGTTAGAAGGGTTTCATGCTGATTTCATCAGGAGTGGAGAGTGTGCCAACACAATTAGTTAATACCATATGTTAAAGGAAAGAATAGGGCGGCGTTGGACAGACTGGTTAAAGAACTGGAACATAATACAATTGTGTTCCTTCTCAGCTACAAGAGATTATGTTAAACAGGACATGCCGTGTTTCCTGCAGCAAAGTTTTTCCAAAACAATTTTCGTTCCTCAACATGAAAGACAAAAAACAAATTCCCAAAACAGCAATTGAGTACCTGCTTGTGCTACCACTCCAAACCAGTGACTTTCTCTGTTGCTATAAAATACATTTTAACAGCTTCAGCAAAGAGAGAGGCAGCAAGGGAAGAACACATGCAAATTGTATGCCAAATAAATATTACCCCCTGAAAACATGTCTTTCTTATCCATCTCTTTCCTTCTTTATTTTCCCACCTCTACCTTCCAGCCTACTTTCCTCCCTCCTTATACTTGTGTTAACCTTCCAAATTGTTTTTGTATGAATAATTACAACTTCCAAATTGCAAATACAAAATATCAATAATAGTAATAATAATAATAATAATAATAATAATAATAATAATAATAATAATAATGAAAATAATAATAGTCAACTATGTATAAAGCAGGCATGTAAACAAGCACCTGAAACATAAAAGACCAAAACTGTTCTGAAAATGACACAAAGGGAGGATTTTTTGGGCATTAAAAAAAAAACATTCTAAGTTTCATAAGGTAAGAATTCTCTCGTTCAGGAGGCGGTAGTACAGTAAATATGTATTGTTGTACTCTTATCACTGAATAAAATATGTGAACCTGAGTTAATGAACAGATGTAAAGTGAAGGTCTATTGACTCAGTGGGGAGACACACTGAATTAGAATGTTTATTTTTCCAAGGCTGATTTGGTATTGTAATGTCCTCACTGATGTACATTCCAGGCTAGACTTCTTCCCCCATACGTTATCAATCTTTGATCAAACAAAAGCAATTCAATTATTCAATGTAGAAGCCATGGGCTGTAGCTATGGGAAACCGACACTCCATGGTAAGAACTGGGGCCAAGGAAACCTTATACAAATGCATAA
Organism: Anoplopoma fimbria; assembly: GCF_027596085.1. NCBI lineage: Eukaryota > Metazoa > Chordata > Actinopteri > Perciformes > Anoplopomatidae > Anoplopoma > Anoplopoma fimbria. Next base: position 10,651,744 of record NC_072456.1, read on the forward strand.
ATAAATAAATAAATGGCACAGCAGTGTGCTTGTGAAGCACATGAACAAATCAAACAAATGTAATGCAAAAGTGCAAAATGCTTCTGGCAGGCTAGGATTATTTAGCTTGGACACATGCTGGTGCTTTCCAGGTGCAAATTACAGATGATCAGATGGGAGTATCTGTTTGGATCTCAAGTAGGAATAATAAAAACTGTTATTTTACAGTAATACATATAGGGGTACAATAGGTCAAATCAGGAAAGATAGAAGTAGGATTTGGTCAAGATATTGTCTGCAAGACACTGACTAGTATATCAGCATAAATCAGTCCTTTGAAAAATCAATACAGCCAGCTCTTGAATAAAAAAGTATTGGCAAATACATTATGATGATTTGGAAAGTCTCTAAATATATTTTGCAATACATAATCCAATATAATAATATATACATTATCAGGCAAGATCTACTTTAAAGTGCTAAAGATGAAGTCATAACACTGAGCTCACATATCAATCACAATAGATCATCTCCATGACAATTGAACATCTCCACCCACTGATTAGACTGCGTGTTGTTGTTGAATGCTCCAGAGGAAGCTCATAGGTGACCTTGAATTGGGTTATGAATAATATTTTTATACTTGGTAATAACTGGTTTATGCTGTAGCATATTACATTATTTCAATACTAAATAAACTACATAGATATATTGGGTCTCTTCATACATCCACTAAAATGTGGACAGTGTCTATATAGGAATATATATATATACTGTATATATATATATTTTTTTTTTTTATGAGGTCTAAACACCAGATAAGTGAGTAAAGGTAACATACATACATACAGTCTTCATCTTACAGTCTTCTAAACAGCCTAGTCATCATAACAATCAGTATTTCCTCAAAAGCCATAACTCCAAAGCTCATCAATATCCATAAAAGCCACTAGGTGTTGCTCACTCACCTCTGTTCTCACAGGCTCCTATCAGGTTGATGATGTTGGGATGCTGGCCTAGTTTACACAGCACCTCCAGCTCCCCTGCAAAGTCTCGATGGTCATTCTCTGAGGCAAACTCTGTAGAATGATCAGCACGCAAATCATTATTAGGAAAGTGAAAGCAACGCAGCTTTCATTTTGTGATGCATGTGCAATATCTCGATATGTTTGTGAGTGCTTGCATGAATGTGTGCCAAAGTTACCTTTCAGCATCTTGATGGCGGCGCTCATTTTGCTGCCATCCTTCTTGATCATGGCTTTGATGACCTGGTTTTGAGACTGTTGTTAGCTTAAATGTTTTGCCAAGTGAATAAAGGATGTCAGCCAAACGAGAAACATTTAAAATATTAAGAAAGTACATTAAGAGCTTAAACACCTGGCCAAAGTTGCCCTCTCCGATGACATCTTCAAACTTTATGTCCTCCCATTCCAGGATTGGGTAGGTTAGGGGCTCTGGTGTCGGTTTGGGCCTCCGTGTCAGGGTCAGAGTTCCTGAGTTAAACTGCAGAATAGTCTCCTCACCCTGGGGGTTTAAACAGTCTTAAGCTCTACGATAAATGCAAACATATTACATTTCTTGACAGTGGGCTTTTCTCAAAATACATTTGAGCTTTGTCGGATTAGATATTATGTCAACAAAACTAGTAATTACAAAATTTGGATACTTACAGATCCAGACTGGTAGGTGAACGTGCGCCGACGGTTGAGCAGCGTCTTGCGGATGAAGAAAAGAGCCAACAGTGCCAGCAAGATAGTCACACAGGTGACAGTTACCGAGCCCACCACTGCCACCAACAGCTGATAACTGTCTCCAACGGGCCTCCAAGCCACACCCTGGGTGGTCGGGGTAAAACTCTGAATGCCTTTTTTGGTAGAGTGAAAGAGATAAAGAGGAAGGACAGAGGGGCAGGATGGAAGATGGAGAGAAAAACCAAATAGGGAGACGGAGATGATTTTAGACAGTGAAGATAAATAGACTGTCATTGTATTTTTAAAACTGAGTAGAACCCTGTCCCTGTGTGGGTGGTCCTGTTCAACGCCACCTGGGAAAAGCCCAATAATAGCCACTAGTACAGTAGTGCATAATTGTTCCACTGGGAGCGACTTTTAGCTTGATTAATTGGGTAAATAAATGCATGTCCAAAAAGCTATAAAAAGGCCTTGATTTATGTCAGTACACTGGATTATTCATTCACTCTGGTAATCGAGAAATTTTCTGGGGGGGAAATTTTTCTTTTCGAAAGAGAAAAGGCTGACAACAACGCTTACTCAAACTTTTCTCGTCTTAAATCCTATATTTAGGTCCTCAAAAATAATAAGAAGGCTGTTAATGGAGTTTGAATTCTAACAATATCAACATGTCAGTTGTAGTAATGGTGGATAGAGGTGGGTGAGCAGACAATAACTTCCTACTCACCATCCCCTTGTGTCATCGCCTGAACAATCTTGCTCCACTCTCCTGGCACTTTGGAGAAAGCCCTCACTCTGAACTGGTAGAGCGTGCTGCCATTGAGTGCTGTCACATCTTTGGTTGTCTTGTTTCCATCATCTGTGTCCACCCAAGGGTGCGGGGACCCTTGGCCGACTGGTTGGTACTCTATGATGTATTTGATGATGCCTCCATTGGGATCTTCAGGGGGCTCCCATCTCACCTGGATGGCGGACATGGACAAGGGCTCGGCCTGGATGTTGCGTGGAGATGATGGACCTGAGACACACAGCAGAGATTGTCATAGTTAGAGAAAATAAACAGTGATTCTGTGAAACTATATCCTAAAGAAAATGTTTGTCACAGGCTTTTTACCCTTTGGTGCTCTGGGAATGATTTCATACCAACGACAAGGGTTCTGTTGGATTGATATTTTTCTAACTTGTTGATCATCACTGATTGCTAACTAAACTGGATTATTCCTCAACACCTACCTATCAGCTGTAAAACTCATCCTCAACTCAATTAAAGTTTGTGGGCAGGGAGAGAGTCACCAAGCAACCAGCAAGCACCAACTATACTCTTTTCCTGAGTGTTTAAAGCACATTTAAGAAGCTCTTATCATCCCATTTATTTATGTTTTATTATTACTAAATACGTGTGAGTCTTTAACACACTATATATTGTATTAGACCTCTTGTTTAGCCACAAACCCCTGCAAATGCATTACCAACTGCTTTAAAAAATTTGCAAAATTTAGAAGAAGCCTTTGTTGCAGTTTATTAACAGCAGAGTTTCTAGTTACCCTGGCTGTTGATGCGGAAGTGGTAGGGTTTAGAGGGCGGCCCCAGGCTGCCACAGTTGATGAGGCGCACCACCACGGTGTAGTCTCGCTGGTACTTCATGTTGTGGAACTTTGTGGAGAGCACAGTGAGCAGGGTGGTCTCCTCCAGTAGTTTCTCACTGAAGGGTGGAGGCCCGAAGAGCTGCACTAAAAAGCCAGTGGCTGTGCCAGCATTAACGCCATTGTTGGCGGGCAGTCGCCAGCGTACAGTGACATTGCGGCCTTCCACCGAGCTGATGTCAATCTCAGGTTGAACTGTGGGCTCTGCAGCGACAGAGAACACAGTATGAGCTGACAGCTCTTTGAGGATTTCTCTCATTATGTCTGTCACGGTTCCCTGAAATTGCCCCCTTGAGGGACGGGTAAAGTATTTCAAAGTGAAGTGGATGATTACCTCAAATTATATTTCAAGTGGCTGCCGTACAATAGTTAAGACTGTTGGCTTACAACAAGAGGGACTAGCTTTAAATATTGGCCCTACTCCTATATGAATTACACCCATGGTTCATGTGGGTTTTGGAAAGGCGCTCTGGTTTCCCCCCAAAGTCCAAAGACATGCAGTTTGATTGGAGATTTTAATATGTTTGCATGACTGTGCCCCAAATCTAAACTAAATAGTAATTCTAACCAGCTTATGTGTTTACCTGGGAAAAGTGACAAGATGAAGGATACTCATACTGACAAAATATAAATATGTGATGGAGAAACAACTCCAGGAAACCCTCCCAAAACTAAAAGTAACTATGATATTTTTGAGAAAATATATTTTTATATTATATTATTAAATATTTGTCTCTTTATTTGGCAGTAGCATTCTTTTTCACAATATGATTTATGTCAAACTGCGCAAATATTTTATTATATCCTTTTGGGATAAAACATAAAAATGATTTTGTGTATACTAACTGTAAACAATGTACAACATAAAGATTAGTATATACTGTATACAGTTAGTATGTAGTGATGGAATTGGGACTGTGTTGATTCTGAGGTGAACATACAACCTGCATGGGGTGTTATATTGGCCAATTGTACAATATACTGCAGGCCACAGCACCCAGTAATGTAATCAAGTGGCTTGGGAAAATGAATGAATGGCGACCATAAATACAAAAAAATTTGGTGCAGAATTCAATATGCATCGTATACCAATATTAATACAACTTCTCACTCAATAGTGCATAGTCCTAAACTGTTCCGGGATACTTCCCAAAGGCACACGAGTCATACAAATAGTTTGTGCTTGTGTAAGCGAACAATATTCCCTTGTAACAACAATTTGTTCAATTTCACACATGGATCTAACCACATATGACCAAAAAGTCAAACTCAACAGAACTATACCTTTATCTATGACAATTCAAAACAATCACTTTTCCATTTCAGTTTGTTTACTTGATCGTTTCTGTGCTCACACTCGGATATGCTCTCTCCCTCTACACCAATGAGGAATTAAAATCATTGACTCTGCAACTTTAAAAGCAGTTTCTTGCTTTTTTAAATTTATTTTGTGATTCCTAGCTGCTTGATAACAAAGGTTTGCTTTTTGTTTTTGTAGTTGTGATCCCAAAGGGACTTCATCTTATTTTTAGCAAAAAAATGTCCACTGATCATTTCAGTCCATTTGTATCCTTTGTCCCTTCGAGTCATCAGAACAGATATGTTCACTTGGGAAAATACAACTGGCTACTTAATGTCTGGGAAAAGCACTGCTCAGCAAACTATTAGTCTAACCACACATTAGATAATTGTGCTTGCTTAAGTTATGTGGTTCCGACTGTAGACATTTGTTCCCAAGCAAGATTTCCAGATAAATATACTTATGTTCAGTATGTGTGTGATCCCAGTTATCGTTGGGTCTTACCGGGACAATCCGTCTCCATGATGGCTTCTGGCCCCAGGGCCCCCTCTCCGCCTTCCCCAGGACGACTCAGCTGGACACAGACACGGTAGCGCGTTGAAGGCTCCAAGTTCATCAGCGTGATCAGCTCTTTGTCACTATAGACTGAAAGAAAGTGGATGTAGGAAAATGCTGATAATACAAAATTCAATGTATGTGTAATTTATTTAACATTTAGCTTTAAACATACATCTATAATATAATGAACACACATTTAAAAAAAACAAAAAAAACAGCAGGGCACTTGAAGTATTATACCCTTAACCTGCAGTGCATTGTAGAGCAAACAAGATTAGGGTGTTTCTTATAAATACGTTTTACTTATTTAGTTTTTTCTGTGTCAGCAATTTAATTGATGTAGTATTACTTTTGAATTATATCTTACCTATAATGGTGGACCATGAGTCTCCGTTCTCCACAGGTGTGTAGAGGAGCTTGGTTGAGACGATTGGGCCATCTCCTCTGTGGGAGTCCACGGGCATCACCAGCAGCTGCTTGCTCCTTTTTTCCATCAGTTTGGGAGCAGTAGTGGGAACAGGGGGCTCTGAGTAAACACAGCAAAATATTAGAAAATGCAGATCTTTGTCGGGATGTGCCTGCATACAGGAAATGGTCACAAAACAATCTATTTTCCTCTCTATTTATTACTTTACATATTATTTAAAAGGAACCACACACACAGACCTTTGATGGTGAGGTTGAACTTGCGGGAGTCCTGGCCTCCATTAGTGGACACCCTGCACTCCCACAACCCCCCTTGTTGAGCAGTCAGAGGAGGGATTACAAACAGGGCTGTACTCTTATTTGAGTCAATGACAGTCTGAGAAGCCTGAGAGTAAAACACATTACATACATTATAATGCATGAAGATGAAAACTACATTTACATTTATTGTGCCTATTTTTGCCACTGCTAAGGGCGTCCTAACTCTGAGAACTTAATTTTTTTCTGTGTGAAGTGGTGGTACAATTCTTTATCAGATTGTTTCTATTATCAAGAAAAAAGCACGGAAAGATTAACAAAGAAATGTACGTGTCACTTATAAGCAACACGTGGTAACTGCTGCTCTGTAGAGTGATATAGCCTTATCTGGACGGGCCATTGTGTTGTTGACTTCCTTTGAGCTTGACTCAACTTTGTAATCATCAGTCCAATCTTAAAGGCACAGTACAATTTCCCTAGATTCTGTATCTGATGTCCCAGCACCAGTTAAGTATAAAGCTAGAATCAGGGGGTGATTACCTTAGCTTAGCATAAAGACAGGGAAGCAGGTAGCCCAGCTCTCCACAAAGTATTTTAAAAATCTGCCTATCAGCACCTCTAAATCTTGCTACAGTAAATAACATATTTTTAATCGTTTAATCTTTACACAAACAGAAATTTAATTTTTGCTCACTTTTTTAATCTGGTAAAACGTTATTGAAAAATATTGTAAATCTAGCAGAGCAAGCCGTCCTCAAAGCAGTCACTTTGGGAACCACTGTACGAGATCACCCTATCCCTGTTAGACCTTCTATTTAATCTCTACCTGACTACCTTGACTTAAACTTTATTCAAGCTGTGCATTTGCTTTATTTTAATTCAGGCTTACTGAAAGCTATGTTGGCAAGAGTGTTGCAAGCAACTGTCAGTCTTTCTACCTTGAGCACAGTGCTGTCCAACTTTCGCAGCTCAATGCTGTTGTGGCTGGGCAGAGGGTTGCCTGTGGCTGAACAAAAGATCTTAGGGGTGGAGTTCAGATTCCACTCCAAATTACTATCCAAATCCAAGATCTGGGGAGCCCGGTCTGAAAATGGAGAAAGGCATGGTACAAAGATTGAGAAAAAACATGTGAATAGTGACAGAGAAGAATGATTTATTTTGCAAAAGCAGCAGTGTGTTTCAAATTTATTTCCCAGAAAATAAAGCCTGCCCATAGCTATAGCAGTTAAAGCTTCAAAAATGAAAAAAGAGGAAACAAATTGGTTGCAGACTCACAGATTACAAACAATTTAATTAAACCATTTCACTGGACAGGGTTTCATTAAGGTTCTGTCATAAGCCCTGATGAAGCCAGCTTTTTTTGGTAAAAGGTTTAATTACACTGCATGTAATCCGACTGTGTTTTGTACATTTTGTAACTTGTGCATGTTCACAAATCTTTGCTGTCATGATGAGGAAGAAGGTGGTGGTAATTGGTGAGCAAGATGATGAGAATGGAAATGTACTTTGCAGTGATGAGGCAAAATAATTGATACACAGTAGCAATTTAGACAATTCCATTCCACAGAGGAGCCCGACCTAAACGAAGAAACTGAAAAAAGAAGGATTAATATGATGTGAGGATACCTACCAGACTTCTCACAGTTCTGTCCTCTCCACCCTGTGGGACACTGGCATCCACTGAAACGGTTGCAAACTCCTCTATTCTGGCATTCACAGCTCAGGCTGCAGTCTGGGCCATACATGTTATTATGGCAGGCTGAAAATAGAAAACAGAAATCTATACTGCACAGTGTGACACAAAAAGGTAAAAACTTGTAATCAAACAATGTGCATGTTACTTGAATTAAAAATACAGTGACAAGCCCAAGTGATGCAGTGCTGACCCTTTTCACAGCGGCTTCCATACCAGCCGCTGGCGCAGGAGCAGCCATATGGGTCTGGTAGGCAGAATCGAAGCCCCTTGCAGTTCAGCTCGGAACCACATGACTCCTGGCAGTTTCGGCCAAACATTCCTTCTCTGCAGGCTGCAAACCATCAGAGAAAGACAAATTCACAATTGTGTTTATTTAAATTCCCTGAGTTTTGCTGTATCATGCTTCAACCTGCCTTGCAAAACACCACAGAGAACAGAGTAGCTGCCAGTGTACTCATCTGTAACCCAAATATTTGACTTTTATAGTTATATTTATACTCAAATAAGAAAAGCTGTTTAGGCACGGTCCTTACCAAAATGCTGTGTAGATGTGATGTTGATCTAAAGTATGCCATTGAAATGCAATGTACCTCGTATGTAGTCTCCTTACTTAACAGCTCAACACACGCACACACAATAAAATCACTGTGTCAAAATTGACCCAATTTGGATCAATATAGCACAGATGCAGTAATGAATACTGAACCTAGTACCCATTGGGTCACCAATCAAATCCAAGACAATGGGTTGTTTTGTCCAAGTATTAGTGTTGTGTTTTATATTATTGTTGGATAATGAGCTTTGGTTTATGGTTTACAAGTGTGGTGGATAACATTGTAATCATTACTCCTGCTAATCATCAACATACTTGCATTGTCATTGAGAACATTTGAGCATGCTGACATTAGCATTTCGCTAAAGACTATAGTAAAAACAAATCTGATGTTATACCCATCTTCTCTCTCTCATTCTCCATCTGTCTGTCTCTCTACCACTTACACACATATCAACAGTATTGTACCGTATTGAGTACACTACAAACCTGTCTCACACCGTGTCCCCATGAATCCTGGAGGACAGATACAGTCTCCGTCAACATCATGACAAACTCCGCCGTTGAGACACTCTGGACAGTCCTTGTCACAGTAAGGACCCCACTTCTTACTGGGACAATCTACAGAGAAAACAAGTTTTCTTTTACTTAAAAATGTATACAACATGTTGAAAATGTGACAATACATATATGTTATGTCCTCCTTGAATATGTGAACAGTTTGTTTTTAACCTGCCTGCACAATTCCAGTTTCAGCTTTCAGTCTAGTAAACCCTGCATACTTTTCTGAGTGCAGCTGCTATTGACCATCTAAGACAGTGCAGACATGCAGTGTAATGAATTAAAAAAAATTCAAACAGAGACCGCCTGTTTATATTATATATTCCCTATACAAATCTAAGGAAATAGGAAAGACATTGAATCGTGTTGTAACGTGAGCTGAAAGAATTTACTGCATCTGGTGGAGAGAAAGAGAGGGAAGAGGGGAATCTCAGAGCAGAGCAGGTGAAGGGTGGAGATGGTGTTAATGCTGCTGATGTTACAGGAAATGTAACTAACACATGCTGTCTCAATGAAATACATGTCATGTTCAAAGTTGAATTCATTAACCTCAAAACCAACTTGCTGCTAAAATGTTAAATAATACTTACACATATAGGTAAATGTATTTATTTGGCTTCTTGCTCAGAGTTTGATACCATTCTCATGTGTCAGGATATCTTGTGTTTAATCCGTACAGAAAAGTAAGTGTAAAAACAACAATTTGTTGTTATACTGGTTGTTATGTGCTTGACTATTATCTGGCCAAGTGTAGAGACTTCTCCGAGTCTTCTTTTCAGGATTTACTTATCAGTCTTTTCTAATTAACTCATTCATTATGAGAAATAATCAAAATTTTCAAAATGTTCTGCTTTTAATGATATTTCTTTAGAACATAAAAGCCAGTTAAGCTTTTTCTCTAACCATTAACCTTCCTAATTTACAGCTGTGCTCTTGTGAGGTGAGGAACTGTATGATAAATCTAGTAGTGTGCTGTTGTATAAGCCTTGACACAATCTGACCCTAATGTGTGCAAATTGTTGTGTGTGTGTTTTTATTTCAAAGCTTTTGAATGTCAGGATTCAACAGACCTCTGACAATGAGCCTCATCCAGGCGCCCTGAAGGGGGATGTCTCCCACATAGCTGGCACTGTAGATGCCTTGATTGGCAAAAGCTGCATTCTCCACAGTGAGAACCGCTGTACGATTAATCATGTCGTTCCAGTGAGTCATATAATAGTAGTTTCCTACATGAAACACACAAAAAAAAACATTGAGGGCATTATTTTCAATGTGTTAAAAAAGTAATGTAGTCTTCTATCATTATTTGCAAATACATAGAAAGAGAGAGAACGGCTTTTATAGTTCTTGAGTTGTGTAGGATTGCTTACCATTGTACTTCCAGGTCACATCTCTTTTTTGGGAGCTGAGTAGCTGCATGCTGAGGTGAACTGTGTCTCCTTTGTTAGCAGTCAGTGTAAGGTGGGTTGGGACAAAATCTGCTGTAAAGGAAAACAGATACACACAGTTATGATCCAAACCTAACACACCATCCAAACTGGATGGATAAGAAAACTGAAGAGGATAATTGTATAGGTTTTTTATGAAGTCTGAACCCACCTCTGACAAAGTTATTGATCATTGTGGCTGTCTCAAGTGGGGGAACTTCCTGAGTTGATTCACAGTAGAAGATGCCGATATGATCCAGATCACGGAAGTCTCTTGCCACTGCCTCCTTGTTCCTGGGCTTATGCACTTTAAAATGTGGCTTCTTGGGGAATATGAGGATTGTATTGTCTTTCTTGATGTCCAGCTCAACCTGGGCAGGGCTGCGCTCTCCATTGATACAAGAGATGGTGAAGTGATTGACATTGGTGACCTCCGCTGTAGATATCATGGTCAAGTCGATCACAGCATCTAAAGGACAGGGCATTGTGTTTGAAACAGGGACTTTATTAGAGTCATAAGGAGCAAAACTTGATTATGAGACACATAATCCTGTTTCTAAGATTAAAGTTAGCTCAAAATGGATAACAGCAGTTTGGAGCATGTTTTAGACCACATTTGTAAAAAGTTTCACTTCTGATGTAGAATGTCATTAACTCATTTTAATACACCTGACCCAATTTACACAAAATTATGCTGCAAACCATTTTGAACAGATAAAGTGCCGTACAAAATCAGTATGTTTTGAATCTCATAGTGTATTCACTATAACAGTGACTCTTTGACTTGCCACATTTTACCCAATGGCATCTGAGATTGAGAAATTGCCGAACATGTACAAAAACAAAAAGAAGGAATGTGAATGTGAAAAACAGCCAAACCCAATAATGTCAGTTTGTCCAGCATTCCTCTTCCCTGATATTTAAGCCACAGATCCACAGAACAATGGCAGGAAACATGGATGAGCTCCTGTTTTCCCAAAGGGTTCAGACATCCACACTCTACACTCTGAGGGTAATTATGACTTTAATGAATTATTTAATGGATAAACAATCAAATAGTGTAAACTTAAGGGGGGCATTTTTTTTCCTACTTTACATAACGAAAATAACAGACGACTTTGATATTTTTGCTCCGTTTAAGAGCTCTCCAAAACAGCCTTAAAATAAGTTCCCCCTTACCTGATAAATCAAGGAAGCACAATACAAACACCCACGAAATCCTCATGGTGTTTATAATCCTCATTAGGAAAAAGATGTCGTTACGATATCGTTTTTAAGGGGAGAGTTGTACATCCAAAACGGTGACGCTGCGTCACGACGAGTGGTGCGCCTTTTTACGCATAACTTGGCGAAATAACCAGACCTCCAGTTCAGGTGTAAAATCTCTCCGGTAATGACTACAGCGGTTCTGTATAGCTTTCAGAGATGGTCGCACAGCCCGTAACCATAAAGTACAGAGTTAGACCTTCGGTAAAGCTCAGCTTTCTTTGGGTGGGAAAGGAAGGAAGAGCGTCACCAGACAGCGGAGTAACGCTGGCGCTCCAGACCTCCCCGATCACTGTTACCTATTTATGAGTTAAAACGTTGTCACTTGATGTTGCAATACAATGCCAACCACCGAGATTATCTATGCATACAATTGATTCTGTAATATATTACATCTTTTAAACAGTGAAATGATACAACATTTTACGACAGGATTGTATTATTTATATTGGCTCAAATGTTATATATTCTGCTGTAGCTATGGGCAGCTATAGTCTGTTTTTACTATAAAATATAATATTTATTTTCATTTCCGTCCTATTTCTGGAATTGTCACAGCAATATTTCAGTTCTGTGTTGTAAGAAACATATAGCACACTCCATTTCGCAAATACATTTTTTTTTTTTAAATGAAGGGATTTAAAGATAAACATTTTTGGAGAATTTAAGACTGCATTCCATCAAATCTACTACATGCTGATAATTGTGTACTCGACCACAATACTTTATACTACCTGATGCTTTATATGCATTTTTGCATTCTGCATGCCCCATGTGTGATCTGTAGCTGACATTATATTGTATTGCTGCATTTCTTTGTTAAGATACTGTAGATACACCAAATGCAGCAGCAGCTGGTATCATGATTTGTCAAATGCAACAGCTTTGTTATTTCATTTAATGAGTTAGTTACCATCCTTGCAGCCTTTATGGTCAGCCTCCCCTCTCCCCTCACTGTTAAAATCAGTCAGCCTCAGGACATTTTGAACAATATGCTTGTTGTGTCTATTTTGCTATTTCCAGCCCAATCTTTTAAAAGTGCGGCACTGTCTCACTTTGAAAGATCCAGTTGGAAAAACTGCACACGCCTTTTCTCATTTTCTCTGCAAAAACTGTGAATTGATTTGATGTTTTCTTTGCATTTCCTTGTGGCTTCAGACAATCGACTTGAAGTTGACTCAACTTCTTATTGTTAGAGATATCCTGTTTTTGAGATTTCAAGAGCTCACATGGCTTTCTTTGGCCTGCAAGGACTATTCTATTTTATGCTGGATTATCAAAATAACACATAATAAAGTAATAGAATTATTGGCAAAGTGTGTGCACATTGATGTCTATTATGAAAAAGAAAATAATGTCAAATAGTGCATTAAAGACAAACTGAAAAGCATTATCAAAGGACACGTCCTGCTGGTTCAATTAGATGAGGTAAAAAGAGATCAAATTAAAACTGAAATGGGCACACCCAGGTTGGAATTGTTTCGTCTACAAATCATGGTGTTTCCATTTTGACTCTTGGCTCAGAAGCCAGAAAGATTTCTTTTAAAAGACCATCTTATTTCCTCTTTCACTTCATAACAGACAGAAATGGGCCTAACATTGAGAACAATGAAACTTAATTGTCAAGAACAGACTGCTAACTTCCCAGTTCTGGTTGCAGCACATGCATATGTACAGTGTAGCCAAATGATTACAATAAACTCTATGCAAGCAACACACTGTACTTTAAAACGTGTTTTGCACATAATTGAAGCAATTTTCTGATAAAATGATTGCAGGTTTTGCAGAATGTTGTAGAATCTGTGATTAAAGTTGGGCGTGCAAAGATAGAAAAGATTGAAAAGTGCTGGATGCTGCCCACACAGCTTGGTGGAGCCTCCATAGGAAGCCAAGAGGAAAAAGAACAAAGGCTGGGTCAACACAGACACTCCAGCCTCTGGCTGCATTAAGACTATCAGGAGCCAGAAACCAGGGGTGGTTTTGTGTGACTGTGTGTATGTATATGTGCATGAGCATGTGCGTGTGAAGGTGCATTGATGGGAAGCAGACTGTATACATGCATATGTAGTGTAACTGTATGTGTCTGCATAGAATACTTTGTGTGTGTGCCCATGCATCTGTATATATGTGAAGGAAATTATTATGCACATGCAGGGTGGAGGACACTCTGTGCTCCTCAGATATTAGCCATTGTATACAGAAGTCTTTGTTGCCCTATAGTAATTATGAACTGTGTTTGTTGTTAAAGTGACACGCGCTTGCTTTTTGACACTATCAGACAAAGGCAAGGCTCACTGCTCAGTGTGTCTCCTGGCCAGTTCAAAAAGCACAATATTGCTTCTCCGGTTATAACAACAGTGCAACAAACAATCTCAAACAATCTTGTTCAACCCTGCAAATAATCAAAGAAAGAAAGAGAACGTGCTGTTTCTTAAGCTTTTAGCAAAAGAGCATAAATGGGGTTCCTTTCAAAGGTGTAAGTGTTTTTGTATTTGATTGCTTTTGAATTACTGTAACAATAAGGCAACATTTTAATAAATCTGTGACTTAATATAAAAACATAGCTTAAATTCTGGTGACAACGGGTTGGGCAACCAGTTATCTGTGTATGGTATTAAAATTGAACACCTTGTCTTAGCTTGTCTGTATTCTGTATCTGCTGTGCATTTCTACTCTTCAGCATCATTATTCACAAATTCGATTAAGTAAAGTCATTGTGGGGGAATATCCGCTCAAATGTGTCAAAACCTGCACAGCATGTACAGCAGCATGCTCCCAGGCATGTTTTAGTTGTTTCTGACATTTTGTTGTGGTTGTAGTTGAGGTGCTGATGGCAAAGCTGGGGGTGTCTGCAAGTGAGACCGGCAACAGAGGCGGGAGGTCTCTGAGACTTTGTGAGAAAGTTTGTATTAAATTCCCATTTCCTCTCATTGTGTGGCGAACTGGCCCGGCTCCACACGCACTGATCCTGCTGGGCCCTGGGAGCCAAAGCAAGGGTGTCACTCACACCTCTTAGGCCCCTTAATTCCCCCCTCAATTCCTCCAAAACTGCATTTACAAACCCCTGACCTCCTCCATTCCAACGTACCTCGTGTTGTCTGATAAAGGAACCCTTCCCAAGGATCATGGAGACCATGAGAGACACAAATCATCTGTGAGGCAGAATGTGATTACATGAATGTTTGTGTCTGAGAGAAACGTGTTTTAAGCGATAGGGTAAAGATGATGAAGGACACATAGATACAGACACAGATTTTGAGATACATTGTGTGTGTGAGCATTATTGGTAGAAGTTAAAGACCCCCGTCTTAAAAAGTCGGATATCCCCAAAGACAAAGTGCCCTAAAGACTTGATAATTCCAGTATTATGTCTATGGAGGTTCTGAATGTGTTTTTAAAAGCAAGGAGAATTCCAACTATGGTGACAAACTGACACACTATCTCCCCAGCTCCCAAGAGTTTGATATTTGTAGTTTAAGTTAAATGTCTCAACAATTATCGGATGGCTTGTCATGAAATTTGGTAGATATTAAATCCCCCTCAGAATGAATTGTAAAGTATTTGTTGATCTTAAATCTTAAATTAATTTAGTGCCATTATCAGTTTAAAATTCCCATTTCTCCAATACTTTGGTTTATGACGAAATACCTAGAAAACAATTGACATTTCTGTCAACAGCTGTACACAACGTTGGTTTAGTGCTAATTTTAGCATGGCACCAACTTAACTTAACAATACTAAGACGGTGAACATTACACCTGCTAAATATCAGCATGTTAGCATAATGTCATCGTGTACAAGTTAGTTTGCAGACCTGATGGCCTTGCATGGCTGTAGAGTCTTTAGTTTTTGCTGATTTCTGCATCAAATTTAATAAACCAGATTAATGATTAATGCATATATATTTTTTTTTTCCAGGCATGCAAACATATTTAGGAGATGCAGCACTAAAATAATGATTAAGGACATAAAACCAACTTCTTGGCCATAGCACAGGAAGATACGAGTGTGTTCAGACCATGACAAATGGTTCCCAACCTTTGTCGCATGCCGCTTCCTTTTCTCTCCCGTACATCCTGTCACTTTCCACTGTATAGGCCTACTTTCTCACAAGAAGAAGTTCCATTCAAGCAACCCTAAGGGGAGCATATCACCAATAGATGGATCAACACACGGAATAATCGGAAATTATTTGACAATGGACGAGAATATACAAAGTCAGCATGGCCACAGGGTGAGCAGCAGGATGTGCACGGTTGATGAGATACAATAGGAGTCGTGGACTACGTGCCGTATCATCTCTTTAAGATGATATAACTCTAGATGATATAAATATGAACATGTACTTGCAGGTTTTTACACATTCATAATCTTTCAACTCTATACTACACACACACAAACACACACACAGTACCCTCGCAAAGGTTTGAGAGGGTGATACAAAGTGAGTTACTGACAAATTCCCCATATAAATACTTGGCCTCCATTTTCCCATTTCTTTGAGTTCCACCAATAATCTCATCACCATTACAACATGATGATTCAAGACCTGCCCTTTAAAAGACATGCTCAATTCCATGGTCGATTCAAGCCGTACTGTTGAATAAATTCCAGTTAGCAGAGATGGTATTAGCATTTATATATTCTGATATCTCCGTTGATTAACAGAACCAATGGACAGACTAATATCATACAGATATAGACAGCAAGTGTAAAAAATTGTGGAAGGAAAGAAAATGTAGACTAACTAAATATGCAGAGAATGGTCTAGGGGAAATATGTCATTCATTTGTATGCTGGGTACTGTAGTAGCCAGGTTTTTCAGCTAAAGAGGTATAGAGGGACTAAAAGGAAGACATTCATTTTCTTTTTTCATTCAAATTTGCGATTGCAAGTTACTACATTTTACGAACTAGTTATATAAAATCACCAGAGTAATCTTTAGAATTTTATTTGCTTAAATAATGCTGATCCAATGTTAAGGATGATGACGCACCAATGAAGAAAAAAGGTTCTTTCCTGGCTCACAGCCGTTTTATTATTCATCCCATTTAAAAACATCTGTTGTTGCTACTTTCTCACACCAATCTGTGGTGTCTGAGCTGCTATTCAGCTGACATACAGCAGGAGTTATTGTGTAAGTTATTTTCTGTGTTAATACTTCCTATGACAATCTCTCATCTAACTTGGCAGAGAGACCACATGCCTTAACTGGTTTAAATATTCATTTTAAATATTTTTTCACAAACGTTGGAAAGCCAAAACATGCATGATTGTGCTAACTGAACAGTCAGTGTCATACTGTATACACTAAAGGCATAAGTAACTAGGCTGAGAAATATGAGTTAAGTTTACCCACCTGTCTCAAAAATACTGCTAATGCTCAAAAGGCTAGTTGATCATGTTTTGACATTTATGTGTTTACCTAAAAGTATGTTGATGGGCGTATTTAAAACCTAAAGTGTTGAACTTTAACATTGAAAACATGTAATGAAACAAAAAATTGTCTGTATGGACTAAGATCCTTGGTGAATCCCTGTGTGAATAATAGACTGGTGTACTTGTATGACAATGTGTACCAATGATGGCATATAAATCAATAACTGCACTTTAAACCATACAGTTTCAACATATGAACAAAGGCTAACATTATGTTTTAGCCATAACAGTGAAGTATTTTACTTACTTTATCACTTCACCATCCAAGAACTACTGTATACCTGCTGGTGTGGGTTACATATAGCTCTATTTCTATATCTTCAAAGATTTAGTCTAATATTTATACTCTGCACACATACTTAAACACACTTATTATCACACACAAATGTAATCAGAGTGAAATAACATGTTCCTAAACTTTCTCTTCCTGTCCATTCATTAGTCCCACACTGGAAAAAAAATATGCCTCCCCACCAACCTTTAGTCTCCCAATCTGCCTCCTGAGGTGAAGCTGGGGCACTGAGAATGGGGATGTGGTGATCTGGGTCCATCACCAGATGCAGAGCAGGGTGACCCTCATGCCTGACACCAAACAAACCCTCTATGCAGTCAGGGATGTTGATGGGTGTTGATGTTATTTCCGACACTGACCTTGCAAAGGTACTGTACACACACAGACACACACCTCATTACTGGTGTTATGGAAAGCCTCTGGATCAGACTAAGGAAGCCCTAATCATAACAGAATGTAGTCGACCACTAGAGTGGGTTTAATGTGAAAAGGCTTCCTCCGGTACAGGATCATGTAGAATAACATTATTTCAGACAGTCAGCACACTCAGCAAGATAAAAAGTAAAAGGAGAGTTGGGTAAAAAAGCTCCATGTCTCACATTGTCATGACAATTTGTTAGCCATGGCCAGATGCTAAACACACAACTGCTGTTTTTTTCATTGCTATTATTATGTTAGTTATTGCAAAATCCTAATTACAGAAATAGAGTATCTGTCCCATCGGAACATGGTTATCAAGGAAATTGTGGAAAGGGAGTGGTACTAAATCCAGCCAACATGTCTGGAATATTGCAGGCGTGTTTAAGGAAGTTGGATAACACCCTGGGAGTGATGTGCTGAAAGGCAGGAAAAATGCAAGAGCAGACATTTTGAGGAAAGTTCTTGATGGCTACAGTTGCAGTGGCCCCAGAAGAGCAATTCAACATTGTGTCACTTGGGGAAATGATGTGAGATGATATATTCATATGATACAATATTGGTCCGTGAAAGTTAAAGAAAGCAGGAAAAGCAAGGAAATAGAGATAGATGGATAGAAAGAGATGGATGAGCTGTTGTTGCTTGTCCAAAGTGTCCAGAGAACTTGAGCCAGATTCAGGAAGAGGTACTGCTGCTGGAGGCTGATATGTGTGTGAAGGAAGTGGAGGGAGCACAGGGGCAGGAATCACCCTACAGGCAGGAAAAGGCCTGTGGAGGTTGTGGCGGGGGTGGATGTGGAGGGTCTCGGCTCCTGTCTGATAGCTGTTTGCTCAACACACACACACACACACACTCAAACACAGAGACATGCTCACACAGTTCTGCAGTCATTCCCATCAGACAGCATGTAAGAAGGACACAGCAAGAGCGAGCTGGATGGCTTCTGGTGCCAAAGCATGCATGCACCCACACCTACTGAGGAAGTTAGTTTAAAACATTACCTTACATGCCACAGTGCCACTCGGCACACAATAGTTCTGCTAAGTGCAAGCCATGTGGGAGATTCACGTTTTTCTCCACATCTGCTTTAGTAAGAGGAACTGTTTTTTTTTTTATCTCTAAGGAGCTGAAACTAGAAATGAAACATTCTTTGTCCTTCCATTGGGATTAAGGCATTTGTTTAAAAAGATTAGTCATTGGTTTGGCACGACTGAAAAAAGAACAGGTAACTCTCAGTAAATAGTTCAAACCATAGTGATTCTTGGTTCTTGCCCTAATCACCGACGATTTATTAAGGCTTAGTGAATGCCTTCTTTACAAGGAGTTATTCTTTTTCTTTTAAAAAATCAAAATATAGATATTTTTATAACAGCTGAACTAGGTTCCTGCGTTATAGACTAGATTCCTGCATTGACCACCCAAGCATTTGTAGATATAAATGGTTCCCTTTTCATCTTTCTAGAGGCTTCCATCCAAAACTCATGAGAAAGGATCCATCTAGTGATTTAAAAAGTAGTAAACAGCTCAATGTGTTTATTGGTTTTAAGCCAAACAGTGTGCAACTCTACATGATTCCCTACAGCACACTGACTGAATCCCTGTAGAGGGAGCACAGATCTTTTCCACAGGGCTAACCTGAAAAAGTAGTAATACTTAGTATTTCATACTGAGTCATTATCACCACCATATGAGACCTTTGAAACACAAATTCCTTGCTGAACCATTACTGATTCCAGCAGCACTTTCACATTTCGCATTCATATTCTCGCAGCATTCACCAAGGGATTAGAAATATGCACCGTTGGATGTTATAAAAACGGACTTTTCCATCAATCTCCCTAAATTCTCCTTAAGATCTGCAGTAACTAGGCAATGGTGCAACACAATGAGTCGCTGATATTCTTAATGCTGCCATGTTTTTACACTTCCATAGGAGTGTTTCTGTGCTTGTGACATTTGTCTACAGCAAGTTTATCAGTAAGTGCATTGTTAGTCTTTTAGAGTGTGTTCACAGAACCATGACATCCAAAACAAACAGTAGTATATTACAAACTACTGATTAACACGCCATTTGGATAAATCATTTTCCTCACATGGGAAACATTCAGGTAATTACACATGGTCCTGAATGGTTTTGGTATCCAGCTTTAAGTTTCACTTCACTTTAAACACACACCATCAAAGAGAGAAATTCATACTAGTTATATCCATGTATTCTCTTGCTATATAAAACTGCCACGTTTTGCAGTTTTACACCTGCAAAATGTGGCAGAAACTCAAAGCCAAACAAATACAGACTCTTCCCACTGAAGGTAAGTGTATGTAACGTGAGCACATATAGTCAAAAAAATCTTACATTAGATTAAATTGAATGAAATGTAAAACCTTTAAGTTGAAAGTGGGTCATTACAGCAGCAGAGTGAAGGGTACAAAAGACAAAAAAAGACAAAAAGGGCTAGTTTTGTGACCAGAGGCGCATTTCACATGGCAACTTGATTAATTAAATTAGAGCCCAGATAGAGAGTATCACATTTAATATACAACTCATTGCAAGAATGAGAATGAGAATAAAGCTGGCTTTAAATAAAACTGCAGCTGTTTTATTAACATATTTACAGATTTAAAGCAGGTGTGCAGGGAGCCTCACTCACATCATCATATTTCCAGATGGAGCCCACATATGGTCTCACAAAAATTTTAGCAATTTGCAGCCGCCAACTTGTAAAATTTACACTTCGGTGGATGCACATCACAATGGCTGAAGCAGTGAATTTTATGAGACACAAGAACATAAATTATTTGAGCCTGCCGAGAGTCTCTCCTTGAGGCTTAATGACCAGTTGCAGGCTTGTTTGTCACAAAGCTCTTCCTGAAGAACGACTGTCCATTGTTATGTACAGTGCGACACGTGTTGTTATTTCCCCCCCCCTCTTAAAAGACTTAGCAAGGCTTTCACATCTTGCCCACAGAAGGGGCCGTGACCTCAGACCCCACCTCCTCCACTTCACTGAGAGGACAAACAATAACCTTCCCATAGTAGAAAAAAAGCCCCTGGTCTCCTCCAAAAGTCTTATCTAGAATCTGAATACAGCTCCACTTGTGCCACTAATGAACTTGTTTAAGACATTAACATCGAAACATTTGATATGAAATATCTATCCAAATCTTAATCATTTAAAAAAATCTGAACTTAAATACCTTTCTGGTAAGACACTTATAACTGCTGTCTATATGTAAATTTTTTCTGTGCATAAGGTCACTTACTTACTTACTTTCTATCCTCAAATTTGACATTAGCAATTATGCACCTTTCCGTAATTGACTGTTGCAACATGTGCAGTGTGGGGCATGGTGGAACATTTAGCAGCTTAAGAGACAAATATTTTCCAGGGGGGAATCCCCTACTGTTTCTTCCAGCTGATGCTGAGTTATCATTTTACTGTCCCAGCCCATCCTCGTCCCTGCCATCTGCCCCAAGACATGCAGCTGAAGCATCCTGGAACATATGGAGGGAGGGAAGGAGGAAGAGCAAGGGAGGGAGATGTAAAGATGCAGAGTGGACAGGAAGTGCCCCTATTGTTTTCAGGGTCACCTCGCTTTTCCTTTCAGAGCCACCAGAGGTCTGTTCTCTCCCCTCGGCTGTACGTCTTAAACAAACAAAACTCCTTGTCCCCACAAACTGTATCTTGTCTGGCTTCCTCCCTCATCTGAAGAGGACTGAGGGAGGGGTTTACATTTTAGATAAACAAAGCAAGGCGTGGCAACTGGCAGGCCTACTGCACTGTGTAAAGATCACACAACGGCCTTGACTTGGTGGCTGGGTTACAGCTTTTCTTGCTAACTGTATGCAATGATTACCAATGTGCTTATGATGACTCACATACACAAGAGGAGTGAAAAGCCAAACAAAGCAGATATCAAACAAGATTATTTGATTACCCAGTGGAACTGCGTCTACACTGACAGAACATATATTTGCAAAAAAAACAGGTTTGACTGGTTGCTTACAGTTTGACTTGTAAATGCACACTGATAGTTATCATTTAAAACATAAGTCATGTTTTACCTCTTCCTGGTTTGGCACCGCTGAATGACAACATTGGCCCCTGACCAGGTCTGCTGTGCAATTGGACAGAGAAACGCAATAGTAGGCGGGAGGGAGTACACCTTGGTTACAAAGTTACACATTAACTTGTCCTTCTGGGAAGCAACTGCACAGCACACCTCGTTCAACCTTTGCACATCATTTCTCCATTTCACAGAGATGTGAAATGTGAGAGTGGACAGTCAACAGGTGCAGTCGCTGAAGCTAGAAGAAACTACAGACAGGTGACCAGGTAAGACTGGAAATTAACAGTTGCTCTTCTTAAAGTGGGACTAGTCCACATACGCTGTTGCACTGTGTAAAGATCACATGACGGTCTTGACTTGGTGGTTGGGTTACAGCTTTTCTTGCGAACTGTATGCAATAATTACCAATGTACTTATAATGAAGAAGGCACTGCCAGAAAAATGTACTGGACAGACTGATTTGAAAACATTGATATATTTGGAGCACCGCAACAAACTAAATCATTGAATAAATGATTGTACAATGCAGTTATTCAGTGCTGTAGCAGTTCATAAAGGCTGTTCTTTCTCAATACGGAAAAGACAAATAGACAAAGTGTTCTCCTTTCAGTGACCTGCTAACCAAACCTTTTCCTGCACCTGTTGCATGTTGGCCACTTGCTGTTTTCACCCAAAACAGTAACGCACCATTAGCAGCTTACTCTTACTTTGTTTTCATTTTCTTTTGGCTCTTTAAGAAGCACACACTCAGAGCTACAGAATATATGTAATAAAGGAGCCATCTTTAATATCATAGTTTGTGGTCATCATACAAGTGAGTGTGTTGTTTGATTAGCTTAACGTTAACTCATTATTTCCCGGCGGTCTCTCTGTTTACACTGCCATTATTCCAGGGCTGAAAGGCAAAAAACAAACATGACATTTGAGGACACTTGACTTAACTTATTATGACCTTGCTCTAATTAAACTTAAATAAAAGGTTTATTAGTTGAATTCTTACTCAGATATTTTACACATGCTCTGTGAGCTGGATTTACAGTGTGTGAGTTTAATAATCATGCTAATAAACAATGTCTCTGACAGCTGTTTTTTAACTCAGACCGTATGCCATTATTCTTGACAAACAATAGCACAGTGCAGCCAGACTCCTCCACATATTTTCAAAGCAAGACAGAAATACAGATCTTGGCAGTGGAATAAGAGGGAGGCTTGCTGCATGTTGCTCTTTGTGTTGCTTGGTCGAGGGTCAACAAAAGGACGTCTCTTTGATTTTCTGTGGTCTAAGAATATGTGTGATTGTCATAGCCAGGGAGAGAGACGTTCGCTCGGTCAATTATGATTTGGTGAATTGTTATATGAAGTCAATTGCAATTTTGTGTGAGCAGTTTTCAAAATCCACTTTAAAAATGTAATTCTAATACGTTTGTATTCAAACAAATACCTTTTTTTTTTTACTTCACATACAGTTTGGTAGTTTAGTCAAGTGATTCCCAAATTAGGTCGGACCTCCTGCAGCTGGTCTCAAGAAATCTTAGGGGTATGGAGATTATTAATGGGGCAGAAAAGTAAAAAAAGAGATGGTTCCTTTCTACAAATGAGTATTTGGCCCTCTTTGGGGGAAATATTGGACATGTTGTCCCTCAAACCATCCGAATAGAAGAAGAGAGTAATAAGTACAATATCTGCTTCTGATTTATAATGAAATAGAAATATAAAGTTGAAGAGTACTCATGAAAAGTACAATTGTACTGAAGTTCAGTACTTATGCGCTTATTTTTCACCACTGCACAAGTTGGCATCTCAACATGCATAATCAAATTTTAAACCCTAAAATTGTCAACAGTTAATTTTTCTGTTCAAAGGATTGTGACCACACTCAATGAGAAGAATCTAATTTGATGTTTAATTCAGTTTGATGAAAGAAAAAATATTTTTCACCCCCTCTGGCCATCATTAGTGTCTATAAACTGACACTCCACACACAATTTGGGGCACTGAAACAAAGAATGACTAAGAGAAGTTGACTTCTCCCTGTGAGAATGATATTCAACCGCAGACTATTGGAGACAAAGATGCAAATGTGGCCTCTAACACATGAATGTTCCCATACAAACACTTCACTATGGTGCACAGAAGCGCTCACTACATCTGACATGCATAGACTTCTCGCTCACAGGCTTCTTTCCTATAACTCCCAGTCCTGTGCTGCTTGGTGTGTATATTTCGTTGTGCTTTGCATGTGTGAGGACAGGACAGGAAGAGATGAAGGCGGCCCTGTTGGTGTGTTTACAGCCAACACTGCCGAAGAGAATAGCTGTAGAAGACAAAGAGTAAGAGGACTAATGGCTGGTGCTAAGCAGTCGGATCCCTCTTGCTGTGAAAAAAATCACCTCAGAGCCAAGAAAGATAGAGGGTGAGAGAGAGAGAAATCTTAATCTGGACTGTAACAGAATGTAACCTCATTTTTAAAAAAAGGAAGACATTCAAGATTGGGGATTAAACAAACTAATAATATTGTGTTTATTAGTGAGCTTTAAAGGGGTCAGTTTGCAGAGTTTGTTACCTTTGGAGAGAGCCAGGTCTTTGTGCTAAGCTACACTAACTGTATATTTGCAATGCAAATTCATGAGAGTATTATCTAACTCACAGCAAGCAAATAAGCATATTTTCAAAGATGTTGAACTACTCCTATAACATGGGATTCATGCCCATCTTTTGCATTCTGCATGTGAACCTCTGCTTCTGTCTATTGTAAACCATCTTCGCAAATGTGCAAAGCACATAAGTATAATCCTTGACATGGAAAAAAAATGTAAGCTTGAATTTACATTACAGCAAAAAAAATTACCTTTTTTATTATTTGTAAAATGTAGATGTAGTTTGTTTAAAAACATCTGGAAAACATAAAACATGATAAAAAATGATTAATGAAAGGAGAGGCTAGAAAAATGGAACGTAAGGAGGGTCAAGTGTCTGTCTCATTTTTCTGGGAACAGGAAAGTAACGGCTTACTGCGGTTAAAGCCATGCTAGCTGTTACCCCCTGTTACCAGTCTTTGTGCTAAACTAAGCTAATCTGCTGCTGGCTTCAGCCTCTTATTGAATACTCTGCCAAAAATGTAAATAAGTATATTTCCCAAAGTTATCTTATCTTTGATTGCATTTCTTATCTGCATCTAATTTATATATTGTGTCATGTTTGTTGTCGTGAACAAATAATGTCCAGTAGGCTTCCATTGCCCTTTGAGCATCATTAAGTACGTGACTCCTGTATTGTTGGAAGGTTGGAGGGATAAATTGCCAGGTTGCTATTAGAGACCATTTTGAGATATTGGCAACCAATTCTTGTCCTCTGGTTTCCATTAGTGACAACCACTTTCAACATTTAAAAAAGATTTGGACAGCAAACAGCAAAACGTGCACCCCAAAATAAATACATTTTCTATATTTGTTGCATCAGCGATATTTCTATATTGCTTTTATAGTCGGAACCGCAACCAGACAACACCTCATGCAGTGCTGCATGTGCGTTTTTTACTCACGAGTACAATGGCGAAGCATATCCAGTTGTCTGACTGTGGGATGAAAAGCCCGACTAACCCGTCAACATCACAAACAAATGTTAATTGATTTAACTGACAAAGAACCAGGTCAAACTGAATGAAAAACAATAAGGACAGTTGTGAAGTCTTGGGAAGCAAAGTATCCGGGCATCTTTGAGCTGGACTGAAAATGATACTGCAAAGCATATTCAACATTTGATAAGTAACATCAGGTACAACAGTTCAAGGTAGCACATCCTACAGAACCACGAGGCTAGACAAGCACTGGAGTTTAAAACAACAGGAGCAGGCAGCTCGAGCTCATGAAGATGCAAGAGCTGGCATTGACAACGAACACTGCCATTTGCAAGATTTTCATTATCAAGCTGACGTATGATTGCGTACTATATTACTTACTCAAAATATAAGGTGACTAAAAATGGCAACCATATTTCCGGTTTCAGCAACCAAAAGCTGTTTCAGCAACCAAAAGCTGATGCCCAGATGCCAGCTTTTAAAAGTCAGTATTGAGCCCTGTTGTAAGATTCTTTCATACACACACACACACACACACACACACACACACACACACACACACACACACACACACACACACACACACACACACACACACACACACACACACACACACACACACACACACACACACAGATTTGTGATTTTACCAGTGCTTTGTGTCAGCTGGACCTACAGAGGAAGGTCCTTCAGTTTGTGGGACTTCCTGTTTGCGACACACTTTTCCTGTTGTGAATGATATCCTTCTGAGCTCCTGACAGCTTGTCCCCAATTATGACTTCTGGATTTAGAGGATCCAGGCAGCGTCTCCTTTTCATGATGACAATCTCATTCTTCATACATACTAAGTAAAATATTTAGGTCATTTGATTTTCCAAGTTCTTTTTTGTGTGGTTCAGTTATAAAATATGCATTTGCCGGCACAAAGAGTCCAAAATAATTCAAAGCCATAATACAACTGGGACATTGTACTTTACTGATACTGTATTCTACTGACAATGCTGATTTTTTCCTTTCTTTTTGCAAGACGCCTTTGTATGCAAGTGTTTTAGTGTGTGTGATTCATACTGATTTAACTCACTATTTCTTTTCCACACTTTCTTTAAAGCCTCATTTGACTGAAGCCAGAGGACGCTGGCTCATATTTCAACTCATTAATAGGACGATAATGCTGCTACCACCTTTCACTTGTAACTGAACCAAGGAGTCCTCTGCCACTCAACCTCGCCACCTAGTGGAGCTTTGAAGGTTTAACTCCCTCCTGGTCAGCAGAAGTCCTCCAGACAACTTCCTCCCTCATCTGGGGAGATGCCTGCCCTGCAACATTTCCCTCTGATCCCATTTTTTTTAACCTGCTGAAGACAATACAGCACTAAGCAGCTGTGCACGTTTCCAAACATCGGTTGGAGAAGGAAGTAAAACATTTCTTCTCCAGCTTCAGTTACAGTTCAAAACTGTTCTTTGACTGACATATGAGGGATATGCACCCATGATCCATCGCTTCATGCTAGAGTTGATGGTGCCCAAAAGCAAGAGCATCCAACAAGAAGGAAATTGAGCCAAACAGGAGAAGTCACTCCCCAAAAGAGATTGCACAAACAAGAGCAAGCCAGATGGAAACATCATCAAATGGCACGCTCTCGACAGCTACACCAACAGCAACAGGAAATGGTAAGAATTCAGTGAGGACTGGAATGTCAAACAGAGACAATTCATTTAATTCTCAATAAAAATGTACATGGAGTCTTGCCAGTTTAGTCTAAATCTGGGTATAGATATTTTTTAGTAAAGATGGCCGTCTTAAAAAGA
The DNA here is from genome assembly GCF_027596085.1 of Anoplopoma fimbria. Classification (NCBI taxonomy): domain Eukaryota; kingdom Metazoa; phylum Chordata; class Actinopteri; order Perciformes; family Anoplopomatidae; genus Anoplopoma; species Anoplopoma fimbria. The sequence continues at coordinate 10,678,707 of NC_072456.1, forward strand.
ATGATAGAGGATTAAATGTTGGGTCCACTTGGTTTGATGTGGGAGTGAGCTGAGGTCTGGTTATTAAGGTGCTTTCCACAATGACAAGGGTGTGATTCATTTCTCTCTCTTGCAGTCACGTTGGAAAGCCAGACATCAAAATATAAATCTCACAACTGGGAGTTCCTGGTGGCTGTCCTGGTCACAGCCATCTCTATCTCCATTCTTATCGCCCTTCTAGCTAAATGCCAGGTGGTCCGCCGCTACCTGGCCAGCTACCGGCACACACGGCTGAGGGAGACAGACACCGTCAGCCAGTGTGACCCCTCAGGTTGGTGTTCTCAAGCCATAAATCATACCTTAATATAACAAACCTTCCTTTTTTTGGAGCAGTAGGTAAAAGTGGGGCTATATTTGAGACTAAAACCTGTTTGTGTTCAGCGTTCAATGACGTCCAAAAGCTGTGATACTTTTGTTTTACTATTGAACTTCATCCAATGTCAGAGAAGCTTTTACTTTTGAGTCTGGAATAAATATAAGACAAAGCTGCAGACAGACAAAGTTAGCAACTCGCTAGGTGTGAAAATATAATATTATAATCATATAAATATATATATTAAAACAATACTTATTATAATATTATATTCCTTTAAAAGAAGATGCCAATGTTATGTTTACACCTTGTTGCTGCTCCCACGTGGCCAAGGAGAGCCATTCCAATTACATTTAATTGGCCCTGAATAGGATATGCCGTAAGATAATTGACGGATGGATAAACACTAACCCTACTTTCAGTTAGAATGATATATAGGACTTACCTTTGGATCATTGCCATGCAGTACAACTCTTGTGTTTCTATCACTGCTTCCAGGTCTGGAGGTGGAATTCGCCATGCACGGGGGACGTGGAATGAACCCTCACTGTATCCCCCCTGTGAGCGAGGAAGACGATGACGGCTTCATTGAGGACAACTACATCCCGGCCAGTGAGAGAGCGCGGGCTGAAAGAGCAGCGAAGATAATGGAGGACACGGAGGACACAGAGGAAGAGATGGATGAAATTGAATTTTCCATCACTTAGCAGGACTGTCTTAACAACTCTTCAGATATATAAACCCCTCAAAAACCAATTCCACTCCCACCTTTTCTTTATGTATGAGTAAGATTCATATTGTCTATCACAAAATGGGTAAAAAAGTTAAAGAAAGCATAAAGATTTTGTTAATACCAGTGGTCAAGAGGGTCTTCATTTTAAATCTCGGGGTACATTATTAAGGAAGCAGTTTTCCAAGTCCCCCAAGATATATAACGGCTTATTTGTCAGTATACTGACAGCAGGAAGAGTAATAGTCATAATCATCTTTTTTTTTTTAAGGAGGTAAAATAAGGTCAAAGGGTCTTCTGTAAATATTAACATAAACCTATTAACTTCATATCTGTTGATCAGTTTTGGGCTGTATTGGTTTGCCGTGAATCATCTTCTTTTTTTTTTTAAGGAGGTAAAATAAGGTCAAAGGGTCTTCTGTAAATATTAACATAAACCTATTAACTTTATATCTGCTGATCAGTTTTGGGCTGTATTGGTTGGTTGGTTGGTTTATTTGACAGCAAAGGTTAAAAAAAACCAACTGTGTATGATTTAGACAAATAACCACAGTTGGGCTGAATATAACCAGGAACATTTCAGCAGTGACGCATAAGCAGAAGTATATAAATGAGTGTATCATATGATTGAAGACCAATTTGGCATTAATATGGAAGCCTCTTCCTATTTTATAGAGTGCTTTGAGTAACAACGGAGCTACACAATGATACTGTGATGATCTGCAAAGTGCTGCCTTTTCTTCATAAGTGAGCTTTCAGACAGATCAACAGCTTTACAACAGAAAAGCAAAGTTAATTGTATATCTTTAAAATCTTCTTGTTACAGCATCAGTGTACATTGTGATTTTTTTACAACGTGCCTTATACAACTACTGCTATATTTAAAAAAAATAGGGCCGCTCAAATATATTAAAAGCATTACCCTGCCTTTAATTAGTTACTCTCCACTTTTTTTTTAGAATGGTAACAATGATTGGAGTTGTATGAATTCAGTACTTCATTCAGACTGTATTAGGCCTACTCATCATATGGTTTGCTCAGGAAATTGTAACTAGTGTGACCTCAATAAAATCTACAAACAGTGTCGCATGGACTGTCTGCATGGGTCAAGTATATTTTTTAATTCCTAACCATGGACTTCAAACTTCTGCAGACTAGTTTCTCCAGTGTTAGGTCGTGATTGTCGTTGGCCTCAGTGCTTCACAAACTAGAAACAGCACTTTTCGTTTTAAACTTTACGACACTGCTATCAACAACAGTGATTAAGCCTGACACTGCGTCTCGAGAAAGAGGCCCGGAGCGTGTTGGGATCCTCTGAGACCGACCCGCTGATAAGAGCGGTTTGACAGGTCTGTGTGAGGCTGACAGGCGAGGCTTCTACCCGGAAACACCCGAGTCAAGTTCGCACAAACGCAACAATACTGACGCTGCCTTCCAAATAAAAGCAGAATATTTGAAAACTATTTTGGGTGTGTATAAGTCCATTTTAATCAGCAGTGGCGGACTTTAACTCAGTAGATTTACTCATCTACTAGGGCTTTCTCCTACTACATTTCAGATAAAAGTATGAACTTTTAACTCCACAACATTATAGCATCAGATTAATAATACAAAATATTATCAACAAATAAATACGACTTCATTGATCACTAATCGTGATCCAATAATACATTTTGGATTGGGCCAGTCAGCAGGATAAGTTATTTTTGTACTTAAAAGTATATTTTTGATGCTAATACTTCAGTACTTTAACTTTTAAAATGGTAGTTTACTTCCGCCAGAGGACTATTTAAACATTAAGCACACCACTTCAGTGTAAAAAATACAAAAGGGATTATATTCTACAGCTGGATATCTTAATTTAAATGTTTTAATGTGGTAAACTTAGTATTGAGACCCTTCAGCCTAGAGCAATATAAAATTATTAGACATCTCGGAAAATATAGACTAGGCCTACATTTAAAAATTGGAGTATTTATGCAGTTTGCTCCATTTAGGTAGGTATTGTTATTAGATAATGAGTTGGCTATTTGATTTTCATTAATGTAACTAATAACTTAATATCGAATTTCTAATTGTTAAGGTTGAACTTTATTAACTGCATGCTGTTCGGTAGTTCATATATATATATATATATATGAATGTATTCCACAGGGGTAGGCTATTACGTTTTGGTTTTATATTATAATGGGAAATGTATGTTGCCTGTTCTCTAATAGGCTAAAAGTAGGCTAGTGAATAAAACATGGCCATCAATACTTTGCTTTTTCATGGAGTAATGCAGTTTACTCCAGTAAAAGCATCAATAGATGTAAAAATACAACATTACCTGTAAAAGTATGGGATTCAATTTAGACTCAGAAGTATTTGCAATACTTTTGACGCATTATAAAATAAGCCATTACGGTGCTTGAGTACATAAAGGCATCTCAGTTGCTTACTTTACAACATTGGTAATGTTAAGTTAATTGAAAAGTAAAAAAGAATCCCCTCATTAACACCCGGAAGTGGCCTTTCTGTTACTGCAGCCAGCTTGATGCTCAGCTCCGGAAAAGCAGCGAGTTGCATTGAAACGCAACGTCTGAAGAGAATGGAGGAGAGGAGGAAGGAAGGAGGATGATGGGAGCGTATCTTAGCCCCTTTAAGTGACCCATATCTTACAGTAGACCGACATATTATCTCCGGCTAGTTCTTGCTCTTGAGGATTTTTCACCATCAGGATGTCGGCGTCGGCAATATTTATCCTCGACCTGAAGGGAAAGGTAATGTTAAGTTTATGGCGACTTGTTGTTGGGAAAGTTGACATCGAGGTTATAAACGATCGCACCTGCTGTAAGAGTATGTTTGCATGTGTTATGTCAAGAAATTAAAAGATTTTTTTTTAATTTGTATTGGTGTACTACTGTAGCAACTGTAACGTTGTGTCAAGCTTGCATTTCCTGGCTCACTTACTACTGTGTGTGGCTGCAGTCAGGAAGAGTAGCTCAACTGGACAAACTAGTTGGACACCAGGTTGACATTCACTAGAAAATGCATTCTGAGAGACAAACCCATATATTAGGCACTTGTAGGCTACAGTATGTGGTGCTGAAGCAGTTAATGGATTAACCAGCAACAGTTTTGGTAAATTGCTTGCTTCCTCTTTTCTTAACCAGCTTTTTAAATAGGAGAATTTGCATCATCATCATTTAGGGCTGTAATTTACAATTAAATAGATCAACAACTAATCAGTTCATAATTCTCTTGTAAAAATGTCAGAATGTAGTTAAAAAATGTCCATCACAATTGCCCAAAGCAAGAGGTAAGGTCTTCAAGTTGTTTGTTTACTCCAAAACAGCAGTCAAACACCCCAAGGTATTCAGTTAACTGTCAGAAGTTAGGATGGATTTTGTTTTTGATTTTTGCTTACTAATGATTCAACCATCAAAATAGTTTTAAGTAATTTATTTTAGATTCATCAATTCAGCTTTTATATCAAATCATTTTAGTTTTTGAACTTTTGGTCGGACAAACAAACAATTTGACAATGAACTCTTGAGAAAGTAAAAAGTAGTTTAATTTATAATGAAAATAAACCTCAATTTAATCCCTAAGAAACAGTATTTTTCTAATACTGTTTTTAAATACATTTCTAAAATTCTCTCAAATTCATTTGAATTTTTAGACATGTGCTTGTTATAGAATGAATACAAGAAACTAAAAACAATTGCGTTTTCACTACTTCTTACGTCGTCAGGTTTTACAGGTTTTACATATAAAACGCCTAAATAAGCCTTATGCTTAACAATTCCCATCAGGGAAAAGGATAAGTCCCTCATATATAGCCTGGGTGTCTGATTGTGCAGATTAAATGTTCTCTTTTCCTCTATCTATCTGTGCCCTGGGGCAAGTCAGTATATCTTAACCTTCAGCCCTTCCCTTCCTCTGTCCTGTATAACAGCTGTATTGTACTTGCAAAAAATCTACTAACTAGAATGTGCCAAAGATAAAAAATAAAAAAAATATATTGAGGGCAATCAACCCAAACCAATCGTGGTCAGGTAGACAGGTCACTCCAGTACACACATTTCTAGACACAGTTGGAAACACACAGCTTCTACAGAAGACAATGTCCACCTCTGCCATTTCCCCCTCTGAGTTGCAGCTCCTGGGCACTAGACCGCACATTGCTGGCTGCAGGGACCTGCGTGGTAGACCGAAATGTCAGGCTATTGAAATCAGCATGGCATCATTTGTTCCCAGTGAAGTTTATGGGTGTAATGAGAACTAGCACATTTCATTAGCTAGAAGCATACAAGTGTGAGTGTAACATTTTAAGCATACAGTAATTGTCCCAAAAGAGCTGCAGTTCTTATCTTAGTATTTTGTGTTTATTTATTGATCAGGCGCACATTACTCCACATTAGAGTGTACGTTTACAATAATTAAATTATTTTTACCAGTTCAATTAGTTTATATCTGATCTTTTAGCCACACTCGTGTGATGGCCCCCACTTTGGTCCAGATTGAAATATCTCAGCAACTGTTTAATGGCTTGCTAAAACATTTTGTATGGGCATTGGTGACTTGACTTTGCTGCTCCTTTGACTTTTCCTTTAGCTTCATCATCAGGTCAAACATGTAAGTTGTCCAATAGGTAGATTTTTGGCCAAATACCTGCAAAACAAATGGCACTCCAATCAGCCGTATCAGGTGCTTTATGGTTAGTGCTACCTAGCAAATGTTACCATGCTAACATGCTATGCTAAGATGGTGAACATGGTAAACATAACACATAATGCCTAGTTCAAAAAAGGCAAACAAGACCATAGCCCTGATTTTCCACAGAGGGCTCTGCGCTCACAAATCATTCCTCGAGCGCTATGTGTGTAAACTGTTCAGAGACGCTCGCTGGTGCATTTGTTTTGTTGAATTGGGCGTTTTGAGCAACAATGAACCTCTAGCTGTTTAGAAAAAGAGGCACTGTGAGCTTGCACAATGCTGAATGGTTACAATTGATAGACCAACTCAGAGTCATCTTTTTGCAGCTGTCACTGTGCCGTTATTTTGTCTACAAGTAAGCTACTGTTAACTCCTAACAGCCATGTCACTCTAAAATATCAGCATTATTCTGTTATATTTTCCTCAGATGGTTTTGGAGTTATGCTTAAAGGTTTGTGCTGTGATTGTTTTTCGAAACTTTTGTTGAGTGATACAATAGGACAAATAGATTTGAAGAGGGTTTTTGTTGTGTTCCAGTTTGCCTTCCAGTGACACTTTGCAGTGAGGATTTTCGGGTTGCCATTAGCCTTTAGAGGTCAGCAGTGAGTGGTTCCAATTGATTTCACACATTGTAAACAGTCAGTGATTGCCTTGTGTGTCCCTGGAATGAGAATCCCTTAGTGATTTTAAGGCCACCAGTGGTTTTAAGAGAGAGCAGTTTGTTGTTGCTAGTGTGAAATTCAAGTATAACAACACAAACGGGGATTCTTCTGGATTCAACTAGCAATAGAGCCCTGCAGTAAGAAAATCTCCTATACTGCTCTAGAAAATATATGCCATTTAAAAAAATGGTTACTTTAGTTCTACATCATTTCTCTTTTGTACCACTTTTCATTGTGCAATTTATAAATATGTGTCTATCTCTACACTTTGCTTTAATTTTAATCTGTGTTCAAGTTTTAAAATGTTCTTTATTTTTACTCCCCTCTGCCTTCTTCCAAAACATGTCTGATTTTTTATTTCATTACTATTTTCTAACAAAACTTGTATCTTCTACTCTAACTAACATGTTGTTATGAAAACCCTTTTGAGCTACTCGTCATAGATGGACATCACTTATGATTAGATTTGTAATCAATGTAATGGAGGGATGTAGATGTACTGTAATGATATTTTTAATTAAGTATTTTATATATGCCAACACATACATCAGACAGTAGGGTGTCTCAACACGCTCACAATAGAATTTAATGAGACCTGGATTATTAAGTAGCTGCGCTTTGCTTTGGGGCATGAAATATGGAAACTGTTAGTGTGAGGTGTTCTCTTTGATGTGTGCTGCCTCTGCTGAATATACAAGCTATCTGTTTTCCTCTTAAAAACTATTGTAACTGACACACATTCGAACCAGCTGACAACATGACAATGATATTTTGACTCTTAAATATCCTAAAGGTGAAACACATGCTATTCTAAATCATCAATGTGATTGTAGGAAGGCCATAATTGTCACAGCTCCCAGCCCTGTTCAGAATGTATTGGCAGAGGATTAACCTGCAATCTTGCAGCTCCCCTAATATCTCCCTCACGGTGCTGTTATCCTCACATCCAGCTATCAGCTGTCTGAAATGGCTCTCAAAACAAGTGGCTGTTTAGCAAAAGAAAGTTAAACACACATCAATACATCGACAGTGAGGTTTTAGAAACAGCGGCATTATAGAGCAGTCAATAACACATGTGTTGCTACTTTTCATCAAAAATGTATTTGATTTAATCTCAGGAAATGACTGGAACAGAGTCATAATGTTACTCTGTGATTCATGCATTTCCGTTAGCGGAAACTATCTTTTACAAATAATTTCTTCCTTCTCATAAGTTTGAAGATTGTGAACGTTACTTTGCACAGCTAACAACATCAGGGCCCTGATCATTGCAACTGATATATTGGTGGCACCAATATGCAGTGTTCGTATTTTGCTTTTTAACCCAAACTCATTTAGGTGCTCATTAAATGCAGTATGGGTTGAGTATTTTATTGTTTTGAACCATTTCGATCATTTATCAATGGTGCAACAATTATTGATTAAACATTTAGACTACAAATGTCTGAAATTGCAAGAAACCATCACACTTTCATAAATCCCTCAATATAATGTTGTCAAATAGCTTATTTCGTCTGGACACTAGTCCAAAACCCAAATTTTAAAAGGAATAAAATACAACCTTATAGTCCACCTGAGGCTGGAAAATCACCTTTGGTCTGCCAAGATACAATAAAAAAACATCACATTACATCAAAACAGCAAAATCCAGGCACATCGCAAGAATTCTAAAATAATTAATACATATATATATATTATACATTAATCTGTGTATGATAAATAATGATCATACAAATATAATATGATCATAATATAAATAAAATACTTTCTTTTTTGCAAAGTTTACATCCAGAACTACAGAGTTAACCTCTGGATGCCATGCAGGGTTTTTCAGTATTGCAGCTTTTTTGATGCAAAGATTTATCTACCTCATTCTCTGTCTCTAGTGAACTCTGACCTCTTGGCTCTGCGTTCTCTGTCTCGTCTCACAGAAGCTGAGCAGTGGCCTGTTCATATCCTTTTTTCTTCCCCAGATTACTTTACTTTCTTGGCATTTCCTCATTGTTTATTTCTTATTTCCTCCAGCCTTTGTTGTATGTGCCCTTGTGTGGCCCCGGTTCAACAGACTATTGAAGGAAGGGGGGGGAGCCTTGTGTGCGTGCGTGTGTGTGTGCGTGTGTGTGTGTGTGTGTGTGTGTGTGTGTGTGTGTGTGTGTGTTTTTTATCTAGATCCCTCAAGCATAGCAGCTTTGATCTCTTTTCTTCATTCTCTCTATGTCCGGACTCCGGCAAGACTGCTGACTCATCTTGTTGCATGTGTGTGTTTCTATTAGGATTAGGAAGGTGTGCAGTTTTATCACCGCTAAATTAAGTAAATCTTCAATATTGTGTCAGAAATGATTAAGAAATACTTTGCAGTTTTACAGTTTTGTTATATAAACATGTTTCTGTCAATTTTGGTAAATGTTATTTATAATCACTTGAAATCCATGACCTAAATCCAACAAAAACATCCTTTTGTTGTTATTTTATTCCTGTGTTTGTGTTTGTGTTTGTGTGTGTGTGTGTGTGTGTGTGTGTGTGTGTGTGTGTGTGTGTGTGTGTGTGTGTGTGTGTGTGTGTGTGTGTGTGTGTGTGTGTGTGTATTATTTTTCAGTGCATCAACAATGGAGTTTGTTTGTTTGCAGTAAGGGATCCAACAGTTTTTTTAGTAAATGGCAGGATGTCGGTCTCTTAGATTCACAGAAAGAGGTCGTCTCTTATGAACTCAGCTATTTGCACTGACATTCAGCCATTAAATATCAAGATGTCTCAAAAGAACAGAAGGTATGCAGTCATAAGAGGCTCTATTTTAAGTATTGGGGAAAGGCTGCATTCATAGACATGTCTATAAGTAACTTACTAGCTAGCTAGCTCTATTTAAAAAGCCCACACCCACCTTTTAGTGCAAACAGGTTCTTGCTCTTTTTAGACCGTTGTTAAAAGCCATCCTGGAAAATGTAAGGACTCATTAGCAAAGAAGAGGATTCCATATACACACAAGAGTAGGTGGATTTATGGAAACACGACTCTACAATGTATATACAGCCATGTTAGCAAGACTTTTAGTTTATCATTATAGAATGCTAACATTTTTCACTTTTAATGTGCTGCAAGGATGACATATTTTTGTAGGCCAACCCTAGAAGTTAGCATTGCACTTGATTCATGACAAAATGACAGTGAGATTTTGCCATTCGATTTTGGATTATTGTAGAACATGAGCTCTGTGGCAAACACTAGTCTATGATACTTACTCATTTGTTCAGCCAGATAATATTCAGAAATGAAAACTGCTTTTGTGATTTTTTGAAGTGTGAATGCAGTCCTATTTAGCCACTTGTCAGGAACCGCCTTTTTTAAGACACATTAAGTCTTAAAAAATCACAAGAGGGGTATTTACTGATGATTTTTTCATCGTAGTTCAAAACGTTGAAATATCTTACGCTTATGTTAACCATAGACCTCATTTCAAGCATTTAACAAAAAACCCATTCAAAAAAACATTGACTTTGAGACAAGGGAACCGGAAGTGCAAACATGCTAACTCATTTCTTGGTTTTAGGGCTCATTCTTTCAGCACAGTATTTGCACTAAAGACAAAGTAGAGCTGAGGCTGATGAAAATGCCATTAGTTTTGCAGTTTTTTGGTCTTAAACCAAAATATTGAACTGATTAAAAGTTTGACCTGATGTTGGCACCAAAAAGTCAGAGGATTTTAAAGTTATTACAAAATCATCCTGATGTGGACATGAATGTATGGAAAAAATATCATGGCAATTCTTTTCAATAATGATTGGCTTTTCACTCAAAACTATATTTGGGCAATTGATCCAATAGTGATATATTTCAGTTTGAACCAGAGTCGTGGACCCACCGACAGCCTTACATTACCATCCATACAGCCATGTTGCTAGTGTAGCCCCTTTGTTTGCCATGATTTCATACCTAAGAAACCCTAGAGCTTTGCTAAAGTCTGCATTAGCTCCTGTTAATGCAGACTTTAGAAGAAGGGCATTCATCATTCATCATCAGAAGGTGCACAGTCAAGAACACAGAACACAGTTTGCACATTTCCTTGTGAGAAGAACCTGGAAAGTGTTGCCATTTCCATCCATGAGGTCAGGGTTTTATAGTCAGCCAATGACTCTTAAAGCATGTTTAAGCTTGAGTGCTCAGGTTTAGTATCTCAGCCAAAAGCTATAAACATTTAATAACTGGGTAGTGGCTCTATAATTATGTCTTCTGCCTCTATATTTTGTTCTTTAAATTCTGGATCCAGGTGCTGATCTGCCGTAACTACATGGGGAACATGGACATGAATGAGATTGACCACTTCATGCCCATCCTGATGAAGAGAGAAGAGGAGGCTGAGATGACGCCTCTGGTCACCCATGGATCCTCGCACTTCCTGTGGATCAAACACAGCAACCTTTACTGTATCCATTTTAGAAATGTATTTTACTTTAATGTCAGAGCCTTTCTATCAGTCATATCTGCTGAGAAATTAGTAAAAATTTAGCAGAGATTCACAGCCTCTAACACGTATACCTAAATATTCCCTTAGCTCTCTCCAGTTCCATTAAAAGTTCTGTGCTTCAGGTCTTAACAGCAGGCAGCTTCTCAGCTTCTGTTTCATCACATCATGCTTCACAGCCAGTTGAAAAATTTAACACAGATTCACTGTGATGTGTTATGCACTGTATATCCTCTTCCCTTAATGTGATATTGGGCAGTCAAACTTCCTTACACATTATTAATTCAGCTGGATATTGCAGTTGTGAGCAAGTGGTATTCCCCGTGCACTGCATTAGACAACTGAACGGTTTTAGCTCCCTGTGGCCATGTTCTCAATTACTTTAGACTGTGATGCATTCTGCTAACTTATTATTTAATTTGCATTCATCTCATAACCACCTACAGTATAATAGATATTTGCTACATATCTCCGTCTTGTAAATTTCTGTACATGTACAGTTATTTCTTAACAGTCTGTTCTTCAGTGGTGGCGATGACAAAGAAAAATGCCAACGCTTCCCTGGTGTACTCCTTTCTTTATAAAATTGTACAGGTGAGTCTGTTTCCTGAGATTTTAATCCAAATCCTTAACTACTGCTACTTGTGTTCCCTGCTGTTATCAACACACCAGTTAAACTTAACCTCTTATTTATTGACTGTTTCCTCACTGCATGATTTTCTATTCTATGCTGCATCTTGATACAGGTTTTTGTTTCTTGAATAGAGCAAGCAGATGGCATATGCAGTATTTACACTTTCCCTACCAAAACACAATGAAGAAAAAAGGACAACCAAACAACTTGCATATGATATAGCTAATATAATATAACATGTCATGTATGTCAAACTGTGTGTATGTCTGTTTGTGTCCTTAGGTATTTAAGGAGTACTTTAAAGAGGTTGAGGAGGAGAGTATTCGTGACAATTTTGTGACGGTGTACGAGCTGATGGACGAAGTGATGGACTTTGGTTTCCCTCAGACAACTGACAGCAAGATCCTACAAGAGTAAGAAAACAATTAGAATAGCTGCCTCTGCATGTTCATGTTTAATAATAAGAGTGGCTAATATTGACAAAACTTCAAAGTGATCAGTTACTGTACAATCAATATTCCTAAACCATAAAAAAGTTCAACATTTTTACATATGACAAAACTTGAATCAATTATGTGCGTTGACACTGTGGTGAGGCATTTTAGGTGTAACATTAATGCTGATGAAGGTAAAAGGTTAAAGTTTCAAACTCTCAGAGGCCGTACTGCAATAAGGCACTCCAGTCTGATTTTATTGTAACCGGATTAGTTCAAGTGGTAACTGTATCATCAATCAGAAAACAAAGCATTGAAAGTGTTTCAGTGAGATAACAACACTGTATTTCATACTGTAATTGACCAGCAGAGATGGGAGTGGGAGCACACAATGATTCTGTTTGAAGTCCCATTGGCTTTATTTGTACAGCCAGTAACTAAAGCTATAATGAATGGGCAGACTCTATTCAGCAAGTGAAGTGAACAGAAGCAACTACTATTCTTGGGCTTCACAGGTGTTTGTGTTTATGGGTTGGTTTGCTTTTTCCTTACTCTTGGCTTCTCAGTGAAGCATTTGTTTTCAAGGCTCATTGTTCCCTTTACAGTGCCATGATAACGTGGCTTCTGAGTGCACATGATCAGCTTTGTTTCTAATTAATGGGGAACTTATATTTGATACGATCAAACCTGAATGTTGCATTGTTTACTTTTTTTAATGTCTCAAATGTGATTTTTCTGGCAGTATGTGATTTTTCTGGCGGTATGTGATTAAGGATTAGTTGTGGGTGCTGTTTGTGCACCAAGGCTTGACTGAGGCTGTAAGGTGTTTGTGTGTGTGTGTGTGTGTGTGTGTGTGTGTGTGTGTGTGTGTGTGTGTGTGTGTGTGTGTGTGTGTGTGTGTGTGTGTGTGTGTGTGTGTGTGTGTGTGTGTGTGTGTGTGTGTGTGTGTATGTGTGTTTGGTGTCTGAATAGTGCTGATAATTACCAGGCTCCTATTGACACAATGACAACGTCAGCTGGACACATTTGAGACTCTCAGACAGAAAAGCCCTGCTCTTCTCTTTTCCAAGGAGACGCACAAAAGTAATTTCTCTCTTGTGCATATACACACACAGACACACACACACACATGCACACAAACACAGTACACATACACACATTCACTTTGTCTCTCTGTCTACAAGCTTTTCCAGTTCACTGACCTTTAAATGACCCGCCTACCCCAAAAAGGCTTATTTTCTCTTACATTGTTACACTAACTACCTGGCGAAAGTATAAATTTGTGTGTGTGTGTGTGTGTGTGTGTGTGTGTGTGTGTGTGTGTGTGTGTGTGTGTGTGTGCGTGTGCGTGTGTGTGTATGCATGTGTGGTAGGTTGCAAGAAACTGAGCAAGTGAGACTGCTGGGATGCATGTGAATCTGTTCATGTGTGTGTCTGTATGAATTTTCATGCGTGTCTGTGTGCGTGTTTGTTTGTTGTGATTGCTGTTGTTATGCTAATCTGTCAGTTCGCTGCCAACCCCATTTCCAGATCCTTTCATTTGCATTTCTGAAGAGAATCAGGGCAAAACAGAACAAACAGCGAAGCAACAAAACAACCCAACGTCGACCTCAAGCCCACTAGTCTCCGCCTTTTATCTCTCAACACTGTCAGACTCTGCTATGTGTCAACATGCGTTCAAGACCCTCTAGGTGGGAGGAACTGGGACAGAAAACTAGGGAGAACATTTTGCCTTAATCTGTCAATCAATCTAAAATTAGTTTATCTAGCACTTTCTGCCATTGACATAAGTTAGGAAACGTACAGTTGGACTGAAAACAGTTATTGTTTGTTTTCAGCAAAAAAGCTCTAAAAAGCCACTGTACACTTCTCGTTCAACACCAACTGTTATTGCAAGTTAAAAACAATGAAATGAAAAGAAGGAAAAAAGTTTGGTTAGTTATTTAGCAAAGAAATTTGGTTGAGTCAGTATTTTTAGTTCATATAGTTTAATCAATGAACAGATGCACAATACTTTTACAATTTTGGTTACCAGACGCACAGTGCAATCTGTAAACGAGTCTGGAGTAAGACACATTATTAATACCCATGTTGTTTGACCTGTGCATAACTTCATGCAACCCATCTCTCAAATTAGAAACTGCATATGGAACACAGATACCATTCCTGTTGCTGTATTTAGTCTACTGAAAAGAAATACCTCATACATACATACATACATACATACATACATATACATGTGGTAAGAATCATGAGCAGGTCATTCCAAAATTAGTACCTTGTCTGCATTAACACAATTTCAGCGGCGGTTCCACTTTACCCGCCTTGTTGCAGGCAGATCTTTTAGGGGCTGCAGAATTTCCAGACAGAAACATCCACAAAAAAAGTTATATATTTGAAGTTATGTTAATGGAATTGTTAATATGTTGGCTCTTCCTCTGACTTTGCACTTTTTTCTACAAGAGAGGAGCTTGAGGATAGCAGATTTGTGTGGAAAATTGGGTCAGTATGTGATTGACTCAGGGGGAAATGCCCAGGCCTAGAGAGGAGAAGATAAGGTGAGGGACAACTGAAAATAGGAGAGGACAAAGGGGGAAGAAAAAAAGAAGAAAAGACACAGAGGTTTGGATAAAAGGGATTGCCTCAGAGATAACACAGTTTGGATCACTTTCAACCTGTGTCTTTTTATTTGTGTTAGCAGATCAAAATAGTTGCACACATTTTTGTTTTGAGAAATTGGAAATGGAAAATATAAGTAATGAATGTAAGCAGATCAAAGGCACATGTCTGCGAAATCTCTGTATCCTGTCCTTTGGTGAATATTAGCTGCTTCTCCAAAGCAGGTTCAAGTGCAGGTCAACAGCACCAATTCAGAATGTTTTTAACAAAGCCAGGTTACTTTACAAATCTGTAGTAATTAGTAGGTTAATGACTGAATGGTTATTTTTACTCAAATGCCAAAAAATCATGTACTTTTGTTTGTATTGCACAATCCATGTTGCACAATCCATGTTGCCAACATACAAACAGTTTGCTAGCCAAAGTAACAAACTAAACATAGATTGAAGTTCATCATTTATTTTGTTTTATATATAAGGAAAGTGTTATATTATAAAAACATGAGAACAATGAATATCCCAGACATTGTAGTCCGGAGAAAATTTGGTGGCATGAATTTAAAGACAGCTCTGAAGTGGAAACAAGGCCGAGAGAGGTAAAAAGTGGCGAGGAGAGGGGTTGGCCTGGTCACATGTTGTTTATCTAAGTACAGCTCCCTCTTATTCTCATGACAATTCATCATGTCTCCTTGGACACGGCATGAGCACATTAACCTACAGTACTGTGCAGTGAATGAGGGGATTGATGGACGGATACACGGGGGAAATCATTGTGTTGCTAACTATAGAGTATTAGAAAAAATCTTTTGCCACAGTCAAGGCTAGGGCACTTACACTTATTATTGATTGCACCGATCATTATATTTATATCAGCAATCGACCAAATGAATGCATGTAATGTGAAACAGAATGGAGGGGGACTCCCAGCAATGTTCCAGTGTTAGAAGCATCCACACCTATTGAAGCTGTTCTGGCATCTCCTTGTGGCTCAAACCTCTTTAAGACACTTGATGCTGGACTTTTATTCACCCAAGCAACATTCAATAGTTTAGTATCATGTCGCAAATGTATGTAAGTCATATTATCTGTTGCTTTAGTCACAATGGGTTCATGTAAATATTCATTTTTCCAAATACATCCACAATTAATCTTCATACATGAAAACAACCTTTAATTTATTCACATTAGAATTGCAAACTTATTTGAGTAATACAAATATTGGTGTGTTATTTCCTGTTTATTTTTCTTCTTTATACGTGAAAGCTTTTAAAGGAGATTAAGAGATTGAATTATTATTCAACACTGCAGCCATTTCTTGAGATTTTTCTCCAAAACTGGAAATTCTGTCTCTGTCTGAAGCATCTTAATGAGGACTATGCCTTCATGGGTATGCAGTGGTACCAATCAGCATAATTAAAAAACAGTTTGACGCATGTCACAACTTCTTTCTGCCTCTTGTCTCTTTCAGGTACATCACCCAGCATGGTCATAAATTAGAAATCGGAGCTCCTCGACCTCCAGCCACCGTCACTAATGCCGTGTCCTGGCGGTTGGAGGGCATCAAGTACAGGAAGAACGAAGTGTTCATGGACGTCATTGAGTCAGTGAATCTACTGGTGAGGACAATCTTTGCTATGTCACCATCATATTTTCCAGAAAAGAAAACTGACTTAGCAAAGAGATAGAAAGTTACAGACATCCCCAACATTTATTTTGTACTTAATCCATTATCTTTAATCACCATATCCATAATGTTTACTTAAACATAAATGAAATGTAAAATTACACTATTATATTACTATAATATAAAATAGCATTATTTAATAAGGAACTCTTTTCTTTTACTTAAATATACTGTACAATAAAATATAAAAGGTGAAAAGAAGCACAAAAAAAAGATAAATACTGTAGATAGACTCCTGAATTACCCTTACCCTTTATCATATTGATTCCAGTATCAGTTCTACATTCTTTATCCTTCATTATACACTTTTTAATCCATCAATAAAAATGATGTATTTTCTTGAAAAAATCAAAGTGCTTCTCTGAAGCCAAGTGGGTGTGTCAGTGTCTTTGTCAAAACCCTGGCATGTTTTGACTAGTCCTAACAGTCTCTTTCCTTGAATTGAATTGCTCAGGAAACAGTCTCTAGTATCAACAATCCTCTATTCTTTTTCAATATAACATGTTGTGGTGTTTACTTTTCTCCATTGTGTGCAGTGAGGAGTAACTTATACAGTAGTATATTTAAAAGGTTTGAAGGCAATTCAAGCAGACAAAACACATTAGTCAGATTTAATAATCAAAAAGTGATTTTATTATACAATATTTTAAACTTTTGATAAACTCTCTACTTACTTCTAATGTTGTAACTGCTGTGAAATGATTTGACTTTGTAAACCTTAAGTAAAATGACCCAATACATGGTTTGAAAAAGGATTGAACACGCTCAATGTAATAATTTGGTGGAAAAGTAAACATTATTTATATAGGGGGTAGAACTATTATAATAATAACAATAATAATTATATTGATAATAATTATAATAACTATATTAACTCATGATGTAATAAATTGAGTTGTTTATATTTATTGTTATATTTGTTACCACCCGACTTACTTTTGTTCAGTGATACTACATAAAGGTATAATCAGTGAGATTATGTGATGTTATTTGGCTTCCTTATAAAGCCATTTAGAGGAGCATTTTCTATGTTGAATTAAGGAAAACAGACAAAGTCTCAGGTTTCGTTCAGCTAAAGAAACAGAACGGCTTTGTATACATGAACATGCTGGTGTATTTTAAATTAAAATGAAGAGTCCTTTTACTGTCCTTGAAGCAACGTCTCACGGACGACTTAACACGCAGTTGCAGGTTTTTGTGCGTCAAATGGTAACTGAAAAGGTGTATGTCTTTCAGCACGGCTACAGAATTGCAGCTGCTACTTCCTTTTCTGTGACAAGGGACTTCTTAAAAAGACTTTCACTTCTTCATCCTCTTTCACATGAACACCCCGATTACGTTTCTCAAACAGCAAGCTGATACCTTTTCAGTTTGTTTTTACATACTGAATGGCTGCTACAGATCTGTATGGTATCATTATTTAAACCAAGCAGTTTTAAGTGCATTTTCTAACAGTAAGGCTTGTGTACTTTCAGATGAACTTTGTGCACATTTGATTGTAAAGATGATATCATAGCTGATAAACATTTAAAAGGGATCCCAATGCTGTTTTCCAAGCATGAATTAATATTTATCTTGTTTAATGTCATGCATTGCTCTTCTGTCTATAGGTGAGCGCCAATGGCAGCGTCCTGCAGAGTGAAATAGTGGGTACCATCAAGCTCAAAGTAGTGCTGTCGGGGATGCCTGAACTCAGACTGGGACTCAATGACAAAGTGCTGTTTGATATAACAGGCAGTAAGTAATAGTGAATCATGCTCAGTGTCATACATAATAATAGAGTAATAGAGTCATGTAGAAAAGGGAAGTTGACACGAATCACGTTTACCAAATATGAGAAAAAGGGTTAGCATGGATAAATTTGTTATATCTTATAATACTTTCCATGTACAAGCTGACGTACTTATCGGGGTACATGAACCCCAGGTGTAGAATCATTGACTTAGGTAATGCAAAGCACACAACAATTTTTTTGGTGATATAACTGTAATGCTTCGTGAAAAATGCAATGTTGTAGTTTTAATGTCGTTGTATCCATTAATGTACAGCATCAGGCAGCAGTCAACTTTATCCCATTATCTGCGTTTCCTTTCAGTTACACTTTCTAAATTGCTATTGGTACACTTTATTTCACATGCTGAGCTGACTGCTAACAGACTGCTACGCAAGAATGACATAGAGGAATATATTTAATATTTTATTTATCTCTAGCTGCCCAGATTTGACATTATTGATAGAGGACTTGTAAACTGTCAACAGGGGAATTTTTATTGCATTTGAAATGCAAATTATTTTACCCTTGATATAAATTTGTGTAAAAAAATCTGCTAGAGTAATGCTGAAATGGCAAAATGTAATTGTAAATATACTACTTCATGGTGGAGCACTAGCCTTGAACTCCCCCCTCAGACTTCCACTTCACCTCCTCTTTCTGTCTAAACCCTGCACTCTTGCAAATCTCACTCTTGGCTTGGCTTTCATCCTTCTTCATCTTCCTCTCCCTCTCCTCCTACTTTCCCATTTTTTCCAATAACGTCTCCCACTGCTACATCTCCCCCTTGTCTATTCATGCACCCTCTCCCCCTTTTCCCTCTCATCTCCCTCTTTTCCCTCCTCTCCTCCGCCTTCATTTCATCCCCCCTACTACTCGTTACTGAAGGGGAAAGGCTCCATCACTGTCTAGCCTCTTTGCCTCTCAGTTAATCCTCACCCTAGGCTACAGCCCTGCAGATGAAAGGTGAGGGTCTGTGGATAGCCTGTATGTGCAGCACACAATCCCCCCGCTGTGTTTTGCAGTCTGGGAAATAACATATCATCAGAAAAGATGATGGGAAATAACGATCAAACAAACAGATACAGCAACAAACACACTCGGGCTGAATGTTTATACAAATATTAAAACATGCTTTGCCCTCTCATCTTCAGCAGTTACACTTTTTTACATATCATTTCGCAGTCATTTGGCGTTTCATAATGTTTGCCTGATATGCACAATTTATCACAGCTGGATGCTCCTAAAATGTGAGAAAGACTATAAGTCATTTAACACTGCCCTCTGCTGGAAAAAATCCAGAATTGTCTCTATTAAGAAACCGAGAGAAATGTCATACAAGTTGCATTCATAGTAGCTTGAAATGTTAAAGTTTTCAAAAAGACCCTTTTTAGACATCAGTCAGTTAAGACAAACACTCTGGCCTTTACATTAAAAATATCTGATCATTTGTAACATTTGAGTGTCTACATCTGGTCACATGACCCAGATGTTAATCCCTTTTGATTATCAGAGGTATTGTATGTTTGATTGATGTGTGGATTTGAGGGTTTGCTTTTGGGATTTTTTGACTATTTGTTTTTTTCCTTAAGATGATATTTAAAAGTCTATGAACATGAACAGGGAGAGTTTTAGCTGAGATTCAGGTTAGTAAGATTATTTTTCATGATTAATTAATCTGCTGATTATATAGCGATTAATGTGCTTAGAATAAAAATCCCAAAGTGACATATTCTAATGACTTGTTTTGTCTAAGCGACAATCCAAAATGCAGATATATTTTGCCGTTATAGTACCAAGAAATATTTAGCATGTTTGCTGGAAAGATGACATAAATGATTTATCGACGACCAAAAGGAGTTTTAATGCTAAGAAGTCTGCGTTAACCTGTGTCTTTGTCTTCTTGGTTCAGTGATATTTCAGCACTCTTGGATGCCTTTGGACAGAAACATTTTCCACATGCCATTATAACACGGTTCCCTGCATTCCTTGTGTCTCTTTTTTTATTGTGCTACAGCAGACAGAAAACAGATTAAGTCCCTCCTGTCTATTAAAGCAGCCTTAAAGGTGAACCATAGGGGACGCCGCTGCATCTTCAATCCCCAACTGGCATGTACACGAACGTACATACACGAACACACACACACCTGTCTCTTCTTCTGGGCCCCTGAGGTCCTAGCAGTGACAGAGTGTCCCGTTCGACCTTTTCTGTACTGTCATCTTGATACGGCTGCATGCATGTGTGCGTGTTACTGACATAAAAACAAACCGAAATAGAGAGACAGAAAATGCTCTAAAGGGCTTTCCTGCTATGCTGGTCCAGGAGTGTTGTGCTCTCCCTAGACCTGACCTCCGCCAGTCCCATCTCAGGCATGAGGAAATGTCATCCACCCCTACACACACTCACGCAGACACACACACCAAAACAAATCAATAGAGATACAAGCAAGTAGGAAGAAAATATGCATAAACCAATGCACGTACACGCACTGGGAGATAGAGAACAATGAACAGGGAAGCTGCATACATAAGTACACATGCACACACATCTTCTCTTCGACAGTGCTGGTCCAGGGCTGCATTCAGAGCAGGTGAGGCAGGCTTAAAGCTCGCTGTTGAATGGGGGATTTGGTTGAAGGCCCATAGGCCCACAGCCATTACAGCAGTTTTCCACAACTCAGCACCCTCTATTAACCCCAGAGGAGGAGGCTTTCTCTAGCAGACTACAGATGCTACCATTAAGGAGGTTGCGCTTTTAAATACCCATTGCAACAGCGCTGCACTCTTGCTCCATCCTTAAAGAGGAATTGTCTGGAAAAGTCACATTTTGTTCACAGAAAGAAATTATCTAACAGACACAATCTGCTGATTTTTGTCTATAGCAGCCTCTAGTACTCGTGTAGATTTTTAAACAAAGGGTAGAGCGCTTCTTAATTGGTTACTAACTATACTCTGGTCATCATATTCGTAAATATACTCACTAGTCTATTTTGATTAGTCAATTAAGCGAAAATGAGTCAAAAGCTAATTTTTAAATAAATTAATAATTTGTTGTCTATCCAGCAAAAATGCCAGATATCTGGTTATCTGTGTCTGGCAGGTTTTGAACACCTCAACTGACAAATGGTTGTGCATTTAAGCAGTCATATTACTAATGATACAGAGGGGAAAATAGTGTGACATCTCGTTGGCAGAATTACTTCACTGTAGGCGTATTTCACAAAATGAGACCATGATAAACGACCTGCATTAGTGTGGTAGTCGGATTTATTCCACAAACATTAAATCAGTAATGAAAAAATATATACACAGCTATGTGTTTTTGTCAGAAGTGGGGGTTTTTCTGGCTGATATTACAATATTTATTAACTGTGTTGTATGTGTGTTAGTGCAGGTGTGGATTTATTTGTGAGGCAGCTAAATGAGCTTCAGTAGGGGAGAAGATGATATCAGCAGGTTGAAGGCACACAGGCTGTGGGATTCAGTGTGTATGTGTTTGAGTGTAGCAGCGAAAGACTGAGTGAATGTTTGCCAGTCATCATTACCTTGACCTTGATTTCCGAAAGGCTGCGTGGAAGGCTCTCAATCTTTTCTGTGTATTTTTGTGTTGTGTGTGTGTGTGTGTGTGTGTGTGTGTGTGTGTGTGTGTGTGTGTGTGTGTGTGTGTGTGTGTGTGTGTGTGTGTGTGTGTGTGTGTGTGTGTGTGTGTGTGTGTGTGTGTGTGTGTGTGTGTCAGGAGAAAAGAGTAAAGCAGTGGAGCTGGAGGATGTGAAGTTTCATCAGTGTGTCCGTCTGTCACGCTTCGAGAACGACCGCACCATTTCTTTCATCCCCCCCGACGGCGAGAGCGAGCTCATGTCCTACCGCCTCAACGCCACAGTTAGTAGGACACACAAACAAACGTTTCTTTCTAACACATACTCACACTCACACCACTTATGTACCAGCAACACCACGATCACACTTCATATTTGTCTCACACTAAAGTTTAAACACAGATACCATCACAACGTAGAAAGTTAATTATTTTCTGCATCTTCCTGGTACGTAACATATTACACTTTTATAATCTGATAATTTGGTAGAAATTGGTCGATATTGGCTTATCACAGATATTGACATATATGTTGGCACATATGTAACCCTAAATATATCATGTAATTTTTACCCTTTACCCTTATTATTCTTATTTCGGAGGTTAATGTTTAAACTATTTTAATTGTATTGTATCCCTGAGGTTTACTGTTAAAAATTTGCCTTTTGCCTTTTTTATTTACTGATACAGTACATTATTGATACATGTTATTGTTCAACTGCAAAATATCTTGCCTCAGTAAGTAATGTTGTCACAACTCTTTTATAACCAAATTTAAAAGACTATTACATTTGACTGTTTGTGTAAAATGCCAAGTTACAACAACATTTAATATGTTTCAAGATAAGTAACGGTTCAGTTTTTCTGCTGAGTAACATGTTGCCAATCATCTTGACATGCTGTTCAATGAACCAGAGGATACTTAAGGGGGGCTGCTGTGCCTGAAGTCTATGCGAAGCTGAGCAGTTATTGTCTCCCTTGTACAAACACAATACCTCTCTCTCTCTCTCTCGCTCTCTCTCCTGTCCACTGTGTCACCGGTGATGTGTGTTGTAGTGATGCACTTCAGCTCTTTGCTCGCCTCTCGACCTTGTCCACTCACTCTCTCTCTCTCTCTCTGACAGGTGAAGCCTCTCATATGGATCGAGAGCGTGATTGAGAAGTTCTCTCACAGCCGTGTGGAGATCAAGGTGAAGGTAAGGATGAGTGACACACAAACATAAAGACACATACAGAGCCCCACCACCTTATCCACTCATCTAGTCCCTTCACTCAAACTTGTTTAGTATTTATGACACATACTTCTCGGGTGGATTAACGCGTACCATCTGTTTGAGGCAGCGACGGCCATTTCAGACTCAAATTAACAAGCCGCAGTGTGCATAATCATGGAGACCTCCTCGATGTGAAGCTGGATGGGAATGCTCTTCTTTTTTTTTTTTTTTTTTTTTTTACTTGTAAAGGCCTCAGATGACATTTGAACTCTGTCCTCTTTGACCTTCCACAGGCTCGGAGTCAGTTTAAAAGCCGGTCCACTGCCAATAATGTGTCCATTCTGGTGCCGGTGCCCAGTGATGCTGACTCACCCAAGTTCAAGACCAGCACAGGCAGCGCCAAGTGGGTGCCTGAGAAGAACGTGGTGCAGTGGAACATCAAGTCTTTCCCTGTTAGTATGGCAACAAAATATCAAAGTTTATAACCTTAAATTCATTAAGTACATGTTGAGCCTTATTACAATACTATCTTATTCCACCACTGTAAGGTTTCAAAGGCAGCGTCAATATAATGAAAAAGTAACAACTTACATTTACTTGAGCACCATAAAATGGTCAAATCAGGTACTTTCTTTCTGCTATTTATATTTATACTTCTTTACAATTCAGAGGCACATATTGCAATTTTTCATTCAACATCTATTTGATAAAATCAGTTAAAAGTCCCCTTTACAATACATACTTATAATAGCAAAGTAAAAAGTTAAGCTAATTAAGTCATACTTTATTGGTCCCTGTTGGGTTTTCACAAGATACTTGTCAGTATATAAAGTGAAGCTCCGCCCTAACCCGCTGCAACATTAAAGTGATGCATACATAAATGCATCAATACTTATAAACCCTATATTTAGATGTTAATACCTTTGTACTTTTACACATTTTGAATGCAGGACTTTTACTTGAAACTCAGTGTTTCTACACTTTGTTATTTTTCACTCTGACAATTATTAGACTGCAGCTATTTATCACATTATGATCGGTCCCTCCACAAACCAAAAAATACACGCTTATAACTTATTTTGCTGCTCTTCTTTCTATGTTTTTGGTATCAGTCTTTAAAACCATAAAAGTAAAGAGAATTTCCCTCCTTTTATCTGTCAAGTTCTGATATATCCTCAGTAATTCATTACACCTTCAGTCTGTCAAGGAGGGTTAGGAATCGTCATTACTGTTGACATATTGCATTCCAGCAAGTGTATGACTCTGCGGCACATTTTTCTCTGTCACTATTAACCTCTGGACACTATAAAACCAATTTTTCTCTCAGGGAACCATACTCAACTTGTAATGTTTGATAGAGGCTCAAGGAAACAAAGATGAGTCAGTGGCTTGTTGTGATAAGAGACTGATAAACAGACTCATCCACAGTCCACCAGCCTTAAGCTCCGTGCAGCTATTTACAAACCTGATCCACAAACATTACTCTCTCATAATAGGAAAAGTATATTAACTTTTTAGGAAAAATTCCATTTGCCTTAATCTATTTTCCAAACATGAAAATGTGCGTCTTTCACAGATTTCTCATTTATTGGGTATGGTACATTATGCAAAAGAAAAAACATTTTTTATCAGCGTTAAGCAAGGATACAGATAATAAGGTTTTCCACAGCAGCTGCATAACGGCAAGGAGATAAATATTATGACTGTAGTTAGTGTCAATAGTTTAGATTTAATTAAGAAGCTGAACTCACTTTCCCAATCAGCTTCTTGCTATGAAAGATAGAGTCCTACATGAACACACAATTATCTGTCAAAGTCAGAACATTTTTGATTATTTTAAAGAGAAATATTCTGTATTTGGGTTTTTGTCTGAGCTCTTCTCACTGGTTTTAAGTGGGCAAGGAAGCACATGTAATGTCACATATAACAACATACAACATTTGACCGTAATAAATGTGATTATAACTGGGTTTTTTGCTTTTGTTGCCAGGTTACTGTCAATCAAAATAGATAAGACCACACCCACACAGTCCGTGTGAAACAGATTCATTTTTTGAGTGTTACACTCAATTTTTCAGAAACTATAACTTTTACTTTTGTTTATTTAGTCACACGTTTTAAATGTTTTAGAGAAAAAGTGTTTTGAACCAGTTTTTTAACAGGCTTTCAAGTCAATATGGTAACTGATTTGCAGCAAGTAAAACCAAAGTACAGACTAACAGGCTGGTATGAAGAATGATTAACCTGTTTCTTGTTTTTATAGCCTAGATACGCCTGTCAGATGTTAAATGTAACTCTGATTCACCTCAATACAGCATGAGAGTTGTCCCACTTTGCCACAAATTTAAAGTATAAACAACCTTGTATTAATTAAAGTCAAATACCTGCTTTATCTGCAAGGCTTTGTGAACTCTGAATGTTCTTCCTGTTTTACTAGATAACTGATGGCTTTGTAACTTTTTCTCTTTTCTTTTTTCCATGTGTAGGGTGGTAAGGAGTACATGATGCGGGCTCACTTTGGGCTACCCAGTGTGGACAATGATGAGCTGGAAGCAAAGAGACCAATCACAGTTAACTTTGAGATCCCCTATTTCACTGTGTCTGGGATTCAGGTTGTAACCTTTATTCACAACCATACACTAACTTTTGTCTTTGGTTAAATATACAAACATATATATATATATGATCTCTACCTGAAAATAACAAGCTTAAGGTGCTTCCTGATTTACATTTTGTCACTATCCTGTGAAAAACATGTATCCCTGAAACAAAATCTTTTATAAAGTAAGAAAAGCGATGACTTTATAGTAAACAGCATTTTTGATGATCTAAATGGTATATTTACCTTTTAGAAGTTGGATAATTTTGCTTAAACCATTAAGAAACAATTACTCTTCCAATTTGTCTGAAAAATTGAAATCACCAAATTCAGAGATACATGGTTTTTAATGGACAGGAGTAATTTACACCTGTTATAAGTCGGATGTCATGAACAGACTGAAGAATATAGACTATAGTGATATATATATAAATACGTATATATATGTGTGCGTGAAATAACTATATTTGACTTGTCTGTGTTCCCCAGGTACGTTACCTTAAGATCATAGAGAAGAGCGGTTACCATGCATTACCATGGGTGCGCTACATTACACAAAGTGGAGGTAATAACAAACACACTGAAATATACTCCCCCCCCACACACACCACACACACACACACACACACACACACACACACACACACACACACACACACACACACGTACACTACCGATTGTGATACTTCAACTCACTTAATAAGCTGCAATCAAAGCTAAAATTCAGATATAACAATCTTATGTAATATATATTGAAACTGGGTGAGTGTGGTTTGAGCAGATTTGCTTGACAGTGGCATCTACTCAAGAGAAGAGAAAGTTTTAAAAAACCAAAGCACTTTTACAAAGAAGTGAATAATACAATAACATGATAATAGATATCATTTATTAAACTGAACGTCCATAACAAATAGCCAGTGCCCACATTGTGACTTAGGGACTACCGTTTCGCTGTTTTCTGTTTTATGAAATTTGAGTCCAATCCCATTAGCAAACCGAAGGTTATCCTGAGATTAGATATGATTTTTCTTGCGAGGAGGTGTCAGGATCAGTCTTTCTGCATCACTATTCAGTGTGTGGCCTAGGAGTGAACCTAGCTGTATAACATCCATCATATCCATTACCTGGCTCAGTCACCATGAGCCATGACCTCAGGGCCATAGAATGATACCACACAGGAGGCCAAGGATTGAAACTTTACAAGCCTGCTATATAGCTTGTGGTGCAGATTTTAACAGGGCTACTGTACAGCTGGGAGAATGCAGTTTTTTAGCAAAGCTGGTACCTGGGATCAGTAGATTCAGTTGCTGCCCTGTGAATGAACCCTTCTGCATCTTTCAAAGTCAAGGGTGACACCAAGAAAGACAAGCACCAAGACATGGTTCAGTGCTGTGAGATTTGAACTTTTGTCACCCAACTCAATAACTTGAGATTTTCCCCAGAAAACATGTTGAAATATGTTGAAGAAGCTACATCTGGACGGATCAAACATAATTGCCTATTTCCACATTAAGGCTACAATATATTGATGAAACTTCATCAAAATCCTTGTTACTAGCTCTCTAGTTTCAATGTGGGGCAAATGGAAATTATATGGAAGCCCAATACCTACGCCCGACAAATGAACCCGACTCCTTAACATTCGTCATATCCATTACCTGGATGTGTCAGGTACGAGTCGGGGGCTGCCGGAGGTTGAATGATGCCACAAAATGCCATGATTCTCCCAGGGTGGCGCTCAGTGGATGCTATCGCCTTGCTGTAACATCAGCAAGGAAGCAAAAAGAGAGAGACAGAAAAGAGGAAGACAGGAGATAAGTAGGAGTGAGAGAAAGAAGAGTGATAAAGTCGGGGGGGACTGGAGAGAATGCTATCACCTTTCTCATATTGTTACCATCAGCAACATGGAGAGGGAGGGGGAGAGAAGACAGTGCTGATCACATTTCACTCCGCACTACATGCAGACACACTCGCACTGATTAAACAAAACCTTGATACTGTAGACTGACTGCTGACTTATTAATGAGTGATGAACAGGCATTTAGCCGCCGTACTGTACAGCAGTAAGTGAAGACTTCACAAATATCAGACTGTGTCAGTGGTCAGAAAATGATCAGGCAGCATCACACTGCAGTAAGATCTTTGATAATGGTGTATTAGAGTTTTCAAGCATAAATGTTATATCTTTATATATATATATATATATATATATATAAAATGCAATTTTGGATTGGGGATACATTCAGAACTTTGTAATGCATACTACAAGTTCAAACAGTAACCCATAACAGGAAGTTCCTCCCCAAAACAAAC
Organism: Anoplopoma fimbria; assembly: GCF_027596085.1. Classification (NCBI taxonomy): domain Eukaryota; kingdom Metazoa; phylum Chordata; class Actinopteri; order Perciformes; family Anoplopomatidae; genus Anoplopoma; species Anoplopoma fimbria. The sequence continues at coordinate 10,706,470 of NC_072456.1, forward strand.
ATACTATGGTCTTAAATATCATGTTGCATTGACATTTGCCTTACTTGTAACTAAAGGTGTCTTCTTCGAACCATGAAAACAGACCCCCATCAAAAGTATATGGCCATGTATTGTTATTTTTCTATTAGACAGTACTGATACAAATATACACCATAATAGCTCTGATGTTTGCCAATTGAATACTGATGTATTAGTAGTAATCAACAATCAATGTGGATTTAAGAAATGATCAGTCATGTCTGTAACGGCAGAGAATTAAATATCTAAGAAAGGAATGTGGTTCATATTGGTGTTGTGATCTAGTAGAATGCCCCAATAGATAATTTGTGTAAATCTTGTTTAGATATTTAATGGGGTTCATTGGCAGTGATGCGATGTGCAGGAGTGATGAGAGGAAGAACGCTGTGTTAATGCTCTGCTGTTGCATTTCTTGGCAGATTACCAGCTCCGGACAAACTAAAGGGCACAGATGCTGCTAGACGAATGGATATTTTCTTTCTCTGTCTGTCTTCCTCTCTCCTCTCCTCTCCTCTGTTTCTTTGGCTCCCCGTCTACAATGGACAGCAGAGGTCAAGCACAGGAGGATAGATGAAATAGTTCCCTACACTGAACGGAAACAACACATCATCACTTCCTCTAAGACTTTCTCAACTCGGACGGGAAAGGCTGATGCATCACCTTTGACCTGAGACTTTTTTAAGGGCTCCTCAGGACTCCAGCAAAACGTTTTAATACATTAACAATGAACTGATCACTTTGTGACACCATCTGGTTCCGGCAAGCTATAATTTCCTCGTGTTTAATGTGATGTCCTCCAAGGTTAATTTTGAGCTTGATTATGGAGGAAAATACACTTTGAAGCATGTTTTTCTTATTTTGAAATATTAGAATGATCTTTTTTGGGGTACATGGCTTGTCCAATGAAATGTATATCCTTTACTGTATAACATGCAAACCGAAAGATTGTGTTGTGCCAGCATACAGTTACTGTGATGGGTCATTGTAGATTTTATTTTTCTGAATCATAAGTGTGCCATGCACTCAGTTAGATTTTATTATTTTCTGTAGGGAAAGTTTTTGCTCCATGCTGGATTCAAACCACTCCACCACATCATAGCACATTGGTCAGCATCTTTACTGCAAGGGTTTTTATTCTTCGTATGTTTTGTCCTTAATAACCACTTTACGATCCATATACAGTACATTTTTAACTCTGTTGTTAATCTTCATCCCTCTCAAAGGCATATGTTTTGCAAGAACCTTTATATTATATATTCATTGCCTTAAAAATTGCCTATGTATCAAATGTCTTTAGTGCTGTGAACATAATCCCCAGTGCACTGAAACTAACACCAGCGACCAGATCAATGATTAATAAGACACAATTTTGTCAGAGGCATTGGCAGTGTAACATAATACCGTCGACGTGCTCTCATAAGGCCTGTAACCTTGTCCTTGTGCTCAAAATCAGCTTACAGAGACTGAAGTAATGAACATGGTGCAGAATTTTCTGTCATATTTCTATCTGTTGTTTATATTGTTCTAGGCAAATCAGGGTTGAGGAGAGGGGGGCAGGACAAAGGTATAATAACCTGCAGGGATTCTGAAAATATTGACAATATGTTGACCTAATTTGAGCTAATGTTTTTCCACGACTCTTTTTTTTATGTATGTTGACCTCTGCAGGCCCATACACTTCTTCAGAGCAGTTTGTGGTGTGATTCACTTTCTGCGTTGTGCATGCATTGCACCACATCAGTTCAGCTGCACTGCCAACAGCAAAGTCCTGTGTTCAGGTATTGCATTTCTGCTGTGAAGCACAAAACCTTCCATCACAATCTTTGTTTTATTATCTTATCTTATATCTCGTGTGGAGACTTGCATTTTCATTAATTTATCAACTACAATTTGTCGATAGGAAACAAAGGGATATATTTGGAAAATAAACTTTTTTTCGTATGTTGTTTTGGAATACTATTGTTGTTTTGTTTGTAAGAAAACTTTTTGTATGTAGTTACAGACTAGTCTGTTTCACCAAATGGTGATTGATAAATAACATGATGAATTGCATCTCTGAAATGTAGCATATATACAATTTGACTTAAGACAGATCTGCTTTGAGCTATCTATAAATATTTAACCCAATTTCCTATACAGGAAGTTTGATTTAAAAACAATTATTGTCAGATTTAACATAATACATTATTTATTTATTTCTGAGGAGCTGTAAAGCAGTTTTGATGCATTGAAGTGCAATGCAGGTATACTCTGAAATTCAGGGGAAAAGTTAAATGAAAGATAATACTGCTCTCATGTTTGTAAGCTAAGCATGAAGCTAGAAACTGCAGCAGTTTGCCAAACTTTGCATGAAGACTAGACCGGACTGAAACAGGAAGCTTGATTGTTTCCAAGATAACAAAATCCAATACGCCATAACGAGATAACAGATCAGATAACTTAAAAAACATACATTGATGATACCTCAAGATAGGGTTGGTAATGTTCTTCAAAAAACGTTTTTGTTATGTTTGTTGAAATTCTCCAGGTAGCAGTCAAAAAGTAAAATTCTCTGACAGAAAAAAGAACAAAATTGAGTATGAGTTTCAAGAAGGTGGTTGAAGGAATAACAGAGGGAGGCTGTGTTAGCATGGTCAAACAAGTCCACGTCCTGTTATTTAATCTGAGTATGCACGGCTGCATGTAAACAGGAACATTCGTGGAATATTAATTTTCACAAGCCACGTAAAGAGTTTAGGAGGAATATAGCCTTTTTCAGAATATGGACAAAGAACAGAATATGGTGTGCATGTAAACATAGTCATTGACGTCGACACCAGCGGTCAACGTGAAAGTTTATGAATTTACCAAGACTATACCTTTAGCAGATTAATGACAGTCAAACTTAAACTGAGCTTTAACACGAGAAAGCATTATAAATGCCAAAATATGTCATTAGTATACTGTGATGCAAATACAATTATACACCTTTGGAATCATTACTTTGTACTTGCAGAAAGTTTTAGCGGGACACATTTTGTCTGGTTTAAATCGTTTGTGTTTTCACTGCCGGGCAGAAAAGCTCTGAATCCTCTCCTCCCCTCAGTCCTCTCCTCAGTAGAGCTGCCTCCCTCTTCGCTCTGCTCACCTCCTATTGCTGTCATGCATGGATACACAACCTGCCATTGCTACTTTATACTGTGGGTCAAAAGACAGATTTGTGTAAGTAAGGATTACAGGATTTTTGCGAATGTTGTAGAAAAAGCAGCATGAACCTTGCTTTTGTCTGTGTGAGTGTTAGAGAAAGAGAGACAGAGAGAGCAAGAGAAAGAGAGCACGGTGCAAGTCTATACCAGCCCCTACAGGCCGCTGCCTTGTGCATTGTGCCTTCAGTTTGCTGTCCGTCATCTCTCCAACAATGTTTAACTGTGTGACCCCTTTTGTCTCAAGGCAATAAGCTGTGCGAATGTGGAAACAGATAAAGAGGCGTGACTGACACACATACACATACACACACACACACACACACACACACACACACACACACACACACACACACATAAACACAGACACACTCACTGTGAGACACAATGCAGGACCTCATCTGAGGCTCTTCTGTAAAGCGATGTGAGGAATAACTCTCAAAGGCTTTGGAAACATTTTACAGACACAATGACCTTCAATTGCTACCACTGTGCACAGGTTTTCTTAATAGTGCCATCTCTTTGCTTTGAAAGTGACTGTTTCAACACTTCTGGAAACAAATGAGACTCAATAATAACAATGCAGCATTGTCAGCATACTGTAAATTCACATAATTCAGTGAAAGATGAGGATGCATATTGACAACCCAGTTCAAACTTTGCAAGTGCTTTGAAATTCTATGACTGGACATGTGGATGTAATGGATTTAATTTCACCGATTTTTCCTGCACAGTTACTTCTCCGTTTTTATACATTTTCAGAAATGATAATGGCCTTATATCTTAGCCAATAATACTTCTGATAAATCAGAACTGCTAGGTCTACAAACATTTGTGCCTCAGGGGTTTAAATAAATTGATTTTACTCTCACTAAAAACACACCAATTTAACTTCAGAGGAATTGTGCTGCTGACTCATCCTCTTACTCTTTCTGTAAACATTTTTTTATTTTGCCCAGTTTCAGATGTTTTAAAACTATCTTGTTAAAGGACTCCAGTGTTTTATGTCACATTTTCCAAATAACAAAACATTGTCATGGGAATATTGCAACTATCCTTCATTTTGCATTCCTGCTAGCTTGCTTAAAGCTACACTAATGGCTTCTATGGCATCAGGGGGCAGAAGATCAAGCTGACAAACCATATCACCCTTTTAACCTGTAAGCAAATGTGATAGCAAACACAGCACCTACATAGTTTAATTAGTTCAGTTTCCTGTCATCTTGTTTATTTTATGTCCCCTTTAAACCTGACCCAGAATGCACAAGGACTATCTCAAACATCACAAAAAGCCTCACATTGAAAGCTTGAAAACCTGTAGCCTGTAGCTTGCACTCATTAGCTCACTTGCTAGCTTGTACTATATACCATTGGACAAGGTCAGGTTTTGACCAAATATTTGCCTTTCGAAAATGCCAACTCTTTAAAGAAATAATTATACACTTGAAGAAATACACCTAATTCCTTTCTTTGGTAACCCCTGCTTATGTGTGCCCAATGGAGCCATGTGAATATGCAAATCGTTAGAAACACCTCTTTTTGAATTAGCAATAATTGACTTTGACAAGTCAGAACGGTCTTTATGATCCTCCTTTCCTATTTAAATATTCAGCAGGCTCATTGGCATGTAGAGTTTGGTTTATAAATGTAAGTCCAGTAGCTTAACATGGAGCTTTTTCGCTCTGATTTGGAAACAACCAAAGTAAAATATTTGGGTCTTTAGCTATCATGATGCTAGGTCATCAGCTACTTTGTTGTTTGCCCTTTGGTTGTGGGTAGGTGGTGTACAGTGGGTTTTAACAAAGCTTTTTTTGCTGGAAATGTTTGCCCACATGGATTGTTGAGAGCAATGAGACTCATAAATAAAAACCAAGAGCTAAGAGGTTAAAAGAACTCACTGGAGCTGAGACGTGTTTTGTGTTTCTCCATGACTTCAGAACAATTAATGGCCATTTCACAGTACACAAAGTAATTGGAGTCAGTATTAATATCAAAAATAGATGAAAGCAGGTTTGAGCAAAACAAGATTAATACTGTGTTGCTGCACAAAAACACACATTATCCATACATTCTTAAGTGCTGTGATATAATTCTTCAACAATCATATTGTCTCATATATTGTGTTCAGGCAGCAAAAAGTTACAGTGAAGATTCAACAATGTCTCTCACAAACAACATAGCCCTGTAGGCTAGTGCATGTGTAATGGTTAATTATTATTTTGGGGAGGAAAGATATGAGATCACTGGGAGAAGTCATTCCAATTAGCTGGAGTTTAGCTTCACTGAGCTATTGACCATCCTCAAATCCCTCGAACTTGTCAGCAGATTATTTTCCTATCTTCATGTGAACATGAACAGAGTCAGGGTGGTGCATGAACCATAAAGACATTTTATAAAATATTGTTTTTTCATATATTCATTCATGTCCCATCTATCACCCATTCACTCATTCTCCAATTTACATTTTAGCCTTTATCCATCTTTTTTTTACAATGACTGAGATGGTAGTGGTCAGGTGTGTAGCCCAAGGGCACTTTTACAGGATACGTATTATAACATATCATGGATGTGTGACAGTACAATTTAAAGATGATCCCTCTAATCGTTCTCTTGTGTCAACTTGACAAGGTATCTGTGTCTTCATGCGTGAAGTCTCACAACTTTTTGAATGATCACCATCTGTGTAGAAGAGCTTTATATAAACCAAATTACCATTTTATTGTAGGCTATGCTCACATCACACGGCTGCACCAATCTGATAACAATAAAACAGTTCACTTCTGTTTATAAGCCAATACCTCTCCCTTAAGTTTAAGATGTTTCAGCTGATATGTGCTTTTCATTTCTGAATCCCCAGAAATACCACTTGAGTCAACTTCTTCAAAACTTATTTTTTTGTGTCCTGCATACTAACACTCCCTCTGCCAAACCGCCACAGGCAACAACTTTTTGGCATTTGTACAGTTTGAATATGAAGTTTGAAGATAAGAAGCCAAATAATAAATAAGATTTACAGAACTTGAATCAAGTGACATTCATGCCACAGCATCTGAATTTGTCACATGTTGAGAAATAAATATAAATAGGGATATTTTCATTTGTATTGTGAGCATAGCCATGTATTTATTCTTCTTCAATGTTTTACTCTTCAATACTATTATCCTGGCTTTGTGATAGATCACTTAATGCAAGAAGATATTTAATGATCAGCTCATTTTGCCTCACACACAGTCTAATCAGCTTGTGACAAAGCTGAAGCATGTAAGGGATGAATCTTGTTTTAATCATTTTCCTTGTAATAATTTGGCAAAAAAGCCTGCTATGATTTAGTTGAGGCTAAATGTTCTGACATGAAGAGCATGCTGCCAATATACACAGTCTTAGCGTGGTGTCTCATATGAGATTAGCCAGGCTGGAGGTAGTCTCTCTGCGAGCCTGACGATCCATGTGTCCAGAAACAGTGAAAATATTCAAAACCCGGTCCACCAACCTCCGTCCGTGCCTTGTCCTCTCAAGCAGGATGACCACAACAGAGTATATTCCAACTCCCACAACTGCAGCCCCCCCTCCAGCTAGCAAAACCACTCCAGAGACGTACATGTCATTAAGGGCTTGGCCAGGCTTTGGCATGTGGTTGGCCAGGGCCAGGCGTAGTAGAACCCCTCCACAAATCAACAGTGACAGCCCTGTAACCAAAACCACAAGCAGGTCAGATAAACCGCCACTTTTTAGCATATTGATCCGCTGTCGGCTCCGAACGCAATTCATGTCCTGCACGGCCGAGCTGAGCAGTTGTTTGAGCAGGACCCCTAGGGCTAGCAGGCAGAGGGTCGTGCCTACGCCCAGCCGCCATTCGCTTGAGACACTGGTGGTGGTCGAGAGAAGGCCGACCCCGCCGAGCCCGCAGCCCAGAATTAGAAGTACAGCCACACAGTAGCAGAGCAAAGACTTCCCAGGATCTCTGAACCACCACAGTTCCACCTGTTCATCCAGGATGCTGTGCTGAATCCGTAGTGGGTCTGCTGGACCATTTGGGCTAAGCTCAGGGCCTCTAGGACCCCTCAGGTCGGCAAAGTTTTCCAGTTCAGGCATCCTGATGGCACTCCCAGCCTGCTGGATGAGGTCGCCACAACCACTTCAGAGAAGACAGAATTCACCTAACAATCCTTTCAATTAACAGCCACCACGAATGTGTCAGGACCAGCAGAAAGCAACACAAGTTATACAAGGTTGCTCGTGTATTATCCTGATAAAGGTGACTTGCGTTGGCGACAAATGTGCAGATTAAACACTCGACTGAGCTCAGTGTCTTGTAGTTTTTTATCCACCCTGGTTTGCATTCAAAGGTTCCACGACATCAGTTTAGGTCTCTTGTTCCTGTGTGAATGAAAATCCTTACAGCTCACACTAACTGGATAAAGAAGTGGATCCAAATCCTCCTTACAGCTTCAACATCCAAAGCAAAGAATCCAAACATCTGCAGAATTTCCAGTATGGTTTTGCAAGGCGGCAGCAGTCACCTGAAGAAGACAGATTTATATGTATCAGGATTTGTGCAGTGTGTGATTCCACTTGCCATATATACAGTTTACAGCAGTTTTATTTGCTCATCAGTGCCCTCTCCGACACTGGTAGTTGTGTAACTTTGCTAAGTAAAAAGACATATGCCAAAGGTAGGTTGATTAGCTCAGCGCTATGTATAATATGTATTTATTGAAATGTTACTATGAAATGTAACAGCAGGTTGTAATACATGTAAACAATTATGAATTGACATAAAACATAAAAAATAGTGCACTTGGCAAAAAAACATGTTGATCTTGAGTTTACTGTGATGAGCTAACTGTATGACTGACCAGTACATATATTATACAATAAATGACAGCACAGAAACAGACAGCTGGTTTACAAACCCAGCACAACGCACAGTTTAGGGGTTGCCTAACTAACCAGTTTCAGTAGCTGAGCTCAGCGTCGTCAATGTACACAGAGACTGGTTTTACTTGAGCACTAAAAGGTGGACTTTAAACCCCTCTTTGTTCTGACAATTCATGTGCTCTTTGAACAAGGAAATGCAGGTTTAACATCTGTTTGTTTTTTAAACCGTGATAAGAACAAGCCAAGTTAAATTGTAACTTCACCAGCTAGAATTCCTGTGGTGAAATGCAACTACGGGGTTTGTTCAGAACACCTTTGCATGACTCAGTGTGGTTACAGGTGGGTGCAAAAGGGCATCCATCTGACCACAGCCAACAGTGATGCTGGGCGTGGTGAGAATGCAAAAGATGTCACTGAAACAGTACCCTTCAGCTTGGTGTCAATGTACGCTTTAAAAAACTGTTTGTGTATCTTTGCAGTATGTAAAATGGATACAGATCCATCACACCAAAGACGCACACACATACACACGCACAAACAAACAAACGCACGTACATAGTACCCTGAAGATCCGAAGTTGCTGTTTTGGCAGTGTAAAAAAACTTGGTGTGCTGACACTGGCAACCTTTTCTAACTCTCATTATCACTATGCTAATGAGTTGCCACTACAGATGTGGCAGGATGAAACATGCACCAGCTGCTGATGGAATAAACAATGCCCATCCACACACATTAACAAAAAATCAAACAGCTAATGCAAAAATGTAAATTTTGGTTCTCTCATCCTCCCAAACACACAAGCTCACCCAATGAATCCTCCAATCTGAACTCTCCAGTATCTTAAGCCGAGTTCATCATATTCTGTACCGAACTGTAATGTTTGTTTGTATATGTTTTACCACGTATCTGTTGAATGCTCATTATACCTGCAAACCTCAACATTTTCTAATATGTTCTTTTTCATTCCCCCTCCTCTTTTCCTTCAGGGTTAACCTTACCTCAGCATATTTACTCTACTGTAGTTTGTAACCTCATCACACCCCCATAACACAAACATGTAAACAAATACAGCACACACACACTCTCACACACACACACACACACACACACACACACAAACATCCTCAAGGTTATGGCTTTCGACAGCTTGTCTTTTCAAACCTGTCAGCTGCTTTTTTTCTATCAAAGTCAGCAGTGCGTGGCCCAGGCCCGCTCGCCCCAACACAGGCTGACAGGAGTTACAGCTTGTCAACATCGGCCGTGGATTTTGCTAACATAAACACTGATCTAAAATATAAAATGAATATGTCAATCTGTTCCAGCAGAACATGATTTCCCATTTCGACTAGAATATCTCGTTTTGCTTTTCTTTTCTTTTTAACCTTTGGCACCTCTAGAAAGCAGTTAAAACGCAGTGACAGAAACACATGTCCATCAGATTCATCCAGCCTGTTTAGAAAAGACAATAAACTAAATGCAAGACTACATTTCTTATTAGCTTGGAGAGGTATTGCCTTGTGCTGAGGCAGAGCGGTAACACCGGGACACAGGGAGATATGAGGTGCATATATACGAAGTATGAAATGAAGAGCGAGATAATTACAGCAGAGAAGGAGGGGTGTTTATTGGCAACATGCTGTTCTGGAAGCTTTTTACCATCCTGTATCTGATGGATGATTGTGTGTGTTTGTGTGTGCGTGTGTGTGTGTGTGTGTGTGTGTGTGTGTGTGTGTGTGTGTGTGTGTGTGTGTGTGTGTGTGTGTGTGTGTGTGTGTGTGTGTGTTATTGTGGGTAGTTATAAATGAATAGTAAAAGGTGAAGTGCATGTGTGTTTTGGCATGTGTATTTATTCTCTTATGATGTGGTAGTCCATATTTCACACAGAAAGACAGTGTTGAAAGTGTATTTTTGTGTGTGTGTGTGTGTTTGTTGAGTCACTAATTAATCCCAGCTGGTTTGAGCTCAGTATCACTGACAGGTAGCACCACAGAAATAGCACAGTAATTGAGGTGTGTGTGTCTGAGGTGTTAAGGTGACAAAAACAATATATGTGCTACTCCACCACTATCCACCTCTTTGTCTTATTAAAGGTTTGAAAATACCACCTCCCTTCGTACAGTTTATGAAAGATTATTTTCCATTACATTAGATAGCTCAAAGTAAAGGGAAGCAGGGACACAACCAGGTGATAAGAGGCAATGGCATGCAACAAAGATCCTAAGATGAAATCGAACTCTTACTCTTACTTATGCTTCTCACTCTGGTCCCCGTAGACACGTACACACCTAAAACTGCTGGACTGTGTCTGCCTTTCCTCTTTTATCACTCATATGACCTCTAAACTCCGTGTCATAAATACCTCATAAATATCTTTACAAAAGCACTGACTAACTGCTTTACTATCCACAGTACAAAAAAACACTTAAGGAGGCACAAACAATTTACACAACCTTTCATGACTTAGTTTTTCCAAGATACCACAGCGTTCTGGTCATCTGGAATCAAAGTCGATAAAGGCCCATTTACACTGTGATTTTGGGTTGACAATCATGACAGAAACTGGTTGTTAATCCAAAATGGCGGCTCCAGATCGATTTGTGAGGCGGATGAATTTGAAGCCGTGGAGAAATTTAGGAGCTTACAAAAAAGATGACCTAAACAGAAAAGAAGTTGGTGGCACTCTGGCAAAGAGGGAAACCTTGTGGAGCACAGATGGATGAAGCAAAGAATGACGTGCCTCTGCTCTCTCATATATTTTTCTCAATTTAGCCTACATCATAGCATTACTATTTACCACCAAGCATAGCAAAATCTGACATGTCTCAAATTGATATTGCACCATGTGTCTTATTAGATGCATCTCCCACTAAACCTATACAATTTCTGTTGCTGCACATTCTAAAGGCGTCTTTAGTCTAGAGGAAACATTTCTATCCTCTACACCTGTGCATCAAAAAGCTCCAGTATATTACATTTAATGATGAATCTTTACACCTTAGCTGTGAATTTTCACACAACTCCCACAATGCTCTTTGCATATCCATAAATAAGGATCAACAGATGTGCTACTTTTTCCGATTTTGAAAATGAATAAGGCAAAAAACAGCATTATTGATCCCCTTTATCCTGTCTTTTGTGAGTATAATATGGTAATTTGGATGAACAACCCAAACTCCTGCAAAATCAAAGGAAAATTCCAATGAATTTGACAGTTACTTGCTCATGAAAAACCAATGGCTATATCAGCACATTTTACTGTCGGAAGTATCTCACACAGGCTGTAGAGATCTGCACCAGTGATCATTATCACAAATTATTCGAAACAGATGCTCTTTCTGAAGAAAAGCCTCAATGTGTTTCTTTTAATTGACAGGAATAATAAGTCTGTGATGGACGCTCAGCCTTGCAGTCGAAACTAAAATGACTGAAGACATGCAAACTGTCCAAACATTCTCTGTTATGCTAATGCACTGAGAGTAATGATGAAAAATACAGAATAATTCTCAACAATTCTCTGCCTCCTCTAGGTTTTCAGCCGGCAAGGTCACCGGAGGAGCTGTGCTTTGGAGTAAAAAACACTGTACTGCACTCCAATTACCTGGGAAGCATTGGGACTCCGGTATTCCCCCCTCTGTTATGTCAGCCTGCTGAAATCATTTCACTGGCCATTAGTGTCTCATTTTATTGTTGATGCGTGGTTCTTTTAAAATTGCTTGTACGGCATTATATGCTAATCCGAATGCCGGTGGGCAGGGTAGGTTGGAAGACGGCAACAACATCCAGCAAAAGTTGAGGGGTCAAAATCCTCCTTCTAGTCAGGAGAATGAAACTGAAAATGCCTTGACACAAAGTCAATGTTGGGACTCGTTAGCAGAGGTGTAATGCACGTTACAGCTTAGATAAAGGTAGGCATGCACACCCAAGGACACTCTGACTGGAGTCGCACATGTATCTCCTCTTCGCCCTAAGGGAATTTCTTCTCCTGCTTTTTTCAAATGGGGGAAGCCTGATGAAAATTAAAAAAAAAAATCTCCCACGTGTTAATTTGACAATAAAAATGATAGAAAGTCAAAGAATAGAGTGAACCTTAGGCAACACTTTAGACTGAGGAGTGGGTTTTCCTTCGGCGTTTTAAGATCAGTTGTTTCACGTTTCTTTTAAATAATGTTTGCTATATTTAGAATTATGCCAGTGTTCGCATCTTCTCTCTACATGCAGAGCCAGTTGTCTCTGCCAAATAATCAAAGCAACAATATGTCAGGCCCAATTTGCAGGTTTTTGAAATTCCTGCTGTGGGCTGAAGGGGAGTTCACAGGAGATGTGGCAATGTCGTGGTGACAAAGCAATACGCTCTTCCTCTCTCCTTCCTGTCTCCCTCCCCACGCACACTCACACACCACATCCCCTGTCCTCTAGTCAGGCGCTGATTCTCTTGGCGTCCCCACGGGCCAGGAGAGGGGTCAGGGTTGGCTCCATCTGTCTATGTGATGGGCATTGGTGCCAAGCGCCACAGGGGCTTGAGGAAGAGGAAAGAAAGCTCGTGTGGAGTGGGAGGGTAACGGATGTTTCTGAGCTGTCATCTGGGACTCCGATGGGGCAAAGGCTGAGGCTGAAGCTGGGGCTTGAGAGAGGGAAGGGGCTGAGGGAGTGGGTTAGGGATAAGGGGTTTAGAGGTGACGGGGCTGAGGAAGGAGGAATAGGCTCAGGGCTAGGGATAGTGCTGATACTTCACTGCAGTTCTTGGGTTTGCAAATGCGGCTGGCATAGAGAAATGTTGCTGAATAGGGTCTTTTTCCAGACTTCTCTTCTTTACAGTCACAATGGACAGCAGAGTCACCCACGGAGGCTCTCTCTGGCCGGAAACAGTGAGGAGACAATGGACGAGTCTGTGTCACTGTCCTCGCTCTGTCAGGAAACACAAGGGAAAACCTAAGACAGAAAGAGAGAAAGAAAGGCCTTTACATCAGCTGCCCATTCTGAACTGTAAACTCACCTATGGCTCAGCTTTGCAGGGCTTACCTATATATTCCTCCCCTGTTCTGCCAAAGACTTACAAATGATATCGCTTTGTTAAAATCTCAAAGATCAACTTTCATCTCTTTTAGTTTTTTTATTGTATTGTCTGAATTAATGGTCCAATCAAAATGAAAGCCACCCAAACACAGCAATATGTGTTGAGGTAAAGATTAATTTCAGCTCATATCAGCTCACATGACTTTGCCTTAAAAACTACAAGTCCCACAATGCACCACCGGCAGGCCAGTGCAGGCTGCTCATTACCCTTTTAAGTTGGAACACCTGTGAATGGAAGGTCTCTCAGCAAACATATCAGCAGAGAGAGCAACAAACAAAGGATTCAACTCGTGGTACAACCAAAGGAGCCACTGGTACGGTAACAAGACTTTTTATTGTGATGATTATTTAGTAATCATTTATACAGACAGCATGCATATCAGTTTGCTGCATGCATATGAGTTTGGCTTTTTGGTTGAGTGTATTTTGTTGATTGTTCAACTTAGGTTAATGTTTGAGCTTTCCTTAAAAACACCAATGCTGCATACTGTTTGCATTTCAACAGTCTATATTATATTATATATTAGTCATTAGTTGGGATTGTTTCAGAAATTCCACCTGTTGTAAGCCTTGGTACTTGGTACTGAGAATTGTTTAAAATTTATTTGCATGTTTGGATAACTTATGCTTTTTGTGTTTTGAAGGTTTTCAACCTGATAGACCAACCACTCATCAACAAGAAACAAATAAGGAAAAATAAAATAAAAATTGAGCTGTGTTGGAAAGAGTTGTCCCGTGCGTCCTTTGGGGTTCATGTACCAGGCCATTTCAAGTTGGGCAAGAGTTGAAAAACACCTAGGAACTTGACAATATGGCTTTAGACAACGATTGCACATTTCATGAATTGCCATGCAATTTTGTACAGAAATTCATGCCCCCAAAATGATGATTCCTAAAGAGTCTGATGATCCCTGACAGTAAAAAAAAATCTAAATTTCAAAATCTACTTGATGGATTGGCACACAATTTAGTGATATTCTGTAACATAATGACTTTGACAGTTCCCTGACTTTTCTTTTATTGCTGCTATGAGTTGTTTGTTTGTTGTTTTGAGTGAAATGTCTGGACAACTATTGTGCAATTATGAAGTTACAATTCTTTTTTAATACTTTATGACCAAATTTAAACTAATTTCCCCTTCAGCCTCAGCTGTACTTTGTGTTTGGTGCTAATTAGTGGTTATTAGCATGCTAACATTAAACTAAAATGGTTAACAGGGTAGGCATTATACCTGCAGCAGCATTGTCATTGTTAGTTTGTTAGCATGCTGCACACTAGCTTTGCTGTACATTGTTAATCTTAACCGTATTTGACATTTTTGAAGACTTCAAACAGATCCCTCCTGTTTAAATTCTCCCTCTGACTGTCTGGCTCCTCTAAAATGGTTTAATTCCACCCTTTCTGAGCAAGCTCATTTCTCAGCTTATGGCACAGCATCACCCCAAATGGCATGACCAGCCAAGACTTGCTCCCCTTGGACACCTTATCCACACACAAACAGGCCCGCTCTCATCTCTATCTGTTTTGCCCCCAAACCCTTCCTTATCTCCCCCGCCTTCTACACCTTCTTTACTTTGTTCTACCTCTCTCCTCTCCTCCTCTGTCTCACCAGCAATTCTCCTTTATCTGCTGACTTCTTATCTCTCTGCTGTCTGCTCTGGTGTTTTGGTGTCGGAGAGAGAGATATGTGCATAGGGTCAGGGGGATTACTTTCCTTTGCCACAGATCCCCCTCTGGCTCCAGGTAATGCTGCCTGCCTCAAAGCCCCTGTGGCATCCAGGCACATACATATACACAGTGTGCTGCACCTGTTTTCATGCTGTGGTGTTTATATTGTTTTCCCTGAGAGATTGTGGTGTCATTACCCCCTCATCCTTTCTTGTGTCTACTCCCCATCATTCACAGCAGTACAAATCCAAATATTCATCTACCTACAAAGTTATTCAGCACTGTTAAACACCAACAACAGACTGTTTATAAGAAGGAAAACTCCCCAACGGGAAAAACGACGTGATAGCGACCTGTCAAGCACAAGGTGGCCACGCCTTCCCCTGCTTTATTGTCTATTTTATTCTAAATGGGACCATACTTTACAAAATGAACATCTTGCTGTGTTGAAGAAGACTTGAAACTAGCAATTGAGATCATAAACTATTGTTTACTATGTTTACTGAGGTAATAAATCAAGTGGGAAGTAGGGCCACTTTCTCATAGAGTACTATACAATCACACTTCTTTTTTTAACCAGAGGAGTCGCCCCCTGCTGGCTATTAGAAAGAAAGCGTTTCTGCATAGGCTTCACTTTTCAGACCCAGAGGTTACTGCCTGCTCCCAACATTGCACACATTAACAATATAGACCCAGATAATCAAAAACATTATTCATGAAAGTGTGCAGAAAGCATTTTCAATAGGTTATGCACTACTTTTTTTAAATGGAGCTTCCTCCTCTCAGTGGTGGTGCACACTGCTGTTGACAAAATTGTAGCTCAGCCCTGTCTAGTTCAGTTTAGCATGCAGGCTCTGGGTCCCATTCAGCCTCTTTACTATGGCAGGAGCCAAATGGGTCTCTTATGTGCTGGGCCCGACTCAAAATGGCTCGAATTTCTGCTTCCTTCAAATAGTCTCCATTACCAAACTACAGCAAAGAAATGCTGATTTTTTTTTTTTCTTTGGGAAGTTGGAGGAAATTAACTGAATAGTGTGCTTTATGGCTAAGCTGTGTCGGTCCCTGCAACGGAGGAATGACTGTTGGTTATGAAAAAAGGAAAGGGAAACCTCTGAGCAGCCAGTTGTTCTCTTCTGTCGTGCACAGCTGCAATATTAAAACGCTAATCAAATCACCAATTAAAATGCTAGTCCCCTTCTGCTTCACTCCTGCTGACGATGGGAAAGAGGCTGCCTTCTTTTTTTTTCTTCAGTCTTTTTTTTTTAGCCTTCCTCTTGTGGGTTCAGAGGTGATATTCAGCATATTCTAATTTGATATTGGCTGTCTAGCAATAATGATGGGAATGAATGAGATGGCTGGCTCGATGTCTGGCTGTCTATCTTCTTTGTTGACTGCCTGAAGTGACTTCTCTTTACTTTAGCAGCACCTTAGATTGGGAAACTAGTGGTTTGGTATTTTTAACCACATGGATTGCCATGACATTATATACAGACATTCATGTTCCCTGGAGAATGAAGCCTACTGACTTTGATGATCTTGCTTTCTTTTTCTCTAGCGCTACCGTGACATTTTTGGTGGTAAGTGAAATATATTTTCTGCATTTTTAATTGAATGGATTGCCATGAAATTTGATATCATTATTTACTTTACCTAAAAAGATCATTTGTAATAATTTGGTGACCTTTTAGGAATGATTTGCTTTCTTGCAAAGAGTTGAATGAGAAGACACTCTCTTCTCTGTACAATGCTAGAGCCAGCAGCTAATTAGCTTTGCTTAGCACAAAGATGGAAACAAAGGGAAACAGCTACCTTGGCTCAGTCCAAAGGTAACACAATCTCCCTACCAGCACATCTAAAGCTCACTAATTAACACTCTATATCTAATTTGTTTAATCAGTACAAAAACTGAGGTATAAAATGAATTCCCTGTTTTACAGGGTGTTATGTGCCACATCATTACTTGGCCTAGACCTTTAACTTCAAGGTTGCCTAGCAACTAGTCCCGGCTAAGAAATAGTCCAACCAAGGTCTGCAAAACTAAGGACTTTCTTTCAGCCTCAGCTCAACTTTTAAATTAGTGCTTACTAGCAAATGTCAGGAGAGGCTTACAAGCTAAACATGTTTAACATTATACATGTTAAACATCAGCATAGCATTGTCAATGCATGTTAGCGTGCTAAAGTTAGCATTTAGCGCAGGACAGCCTCGCAAAGCGTGTCTTATCATGAAAGACATGAAAGAATTTTTGCGAGAGCGTCTCCTTCACACAAACATTTCTCAACCAATGTAATTCTTTACCAACTCTGATTATATTGAATTGGTTGAATTGAATTGATTATGCTTATAGGTCGATACATTGTATGCCGAGGGACAGAAGTGGACTGTCAGTACAGCTGCTATTGACAACACACTACATGCCTGACTCTGTATCTGCTGACTGTGAAACAAAACGCCTCTCGGGATATTTAAAATTCTGTCCTACTCTCTACTCCACTCTTTGTCTGGCATCCATGTCACACACACACACACACACACACACACACACACACACACACACACACACACACACACACACACACACACACACACATGCACACACACACACACACACACACACACACACACACACACACACACACATTCACCTAGACAGAGCTCTCATATAACACCTTCAATTTGCCCGGTCACACACACTCACCAATTCACTTTGTTTTCCTGTTCTTTCATCCAGCGCTCTGTGTTGACTCCAGGCTCTTTTCTAATGAGGTCTATCACATGTTGTTTTCGGCCTGACTTGTTTTTAAGTGTTCGATCTGTGAAGTATATTTGGTGTAGAGATTGACAGTGCCACTTCAGATGCCCTGTCATGATTCATCTTTGGTCTTTAGATTAGTTACAACATATCTATATAAGCAAAGCGTCACATATGGGTCATGTATGGAGGGTGTATTGATCCGGTCTAATGGCAATAATTTGAATAGAGCATCGACACAACGTCCTCTCTTTGTGGTTTATGAATTTTCAACAATTAAGCAAAACTGAACTCAGAGTACATGACAGCTGCCCTGTGATTTGATGATCTACAGTTCTACACACTATTATGTGTTCTTGATAACTGTGGGCCATCCTGCCGGCGCAAAGGTTAGGGTGTGATACACAGTCAACATGTTTTACTTCCTTGTTTTGAAAGTGCATCCATATGTCAACTCATTCGTTCTGGGAAGTCCAGAACACGCAAGTGTTATATTGCTGCTACTGGGGGAAAAGTTTCACCATAACCCAGATAGCTTATATAACTCTCTCTCTCTCTCTCTTAATTAAGAATATATGTGTTTAGAGGTTAATGCTTCTGAATCTCTTATCTGCTAATGCAATAATTCATTATCCTTTATTATTCAGTTGCAGGAAAGAACATTTCAGTGATTGGTAGGTAAAATATGGATATTGTGACAATTTAATACAAATCTATTGTAGGCTTCCAGCAAGTTTTTCACAAGCTAAAGAGATTGCTTTTCGTCTCAAAACATCGGATGCCTTTGAAGATGTGGGAAGTTTAATGTGGAAAGACATTGATCAAAATCAAAAAATAACTAGAACACTAATAATACAACATGAAAAAATAAAAATACAACTAAAACATCTGTCAATTGTAGATTAAATATATAGAACTAAATAAAATAAACAAACATTGTAAGCCTTTGACTTTTATTAAAAAGACAAAAAAGAGGATGTAAAGACACAAACACATACTGGGCTGTAGGTAAACAACTGTATGTTTTAGTGGCATTTAGTTATTAAGATATTACTGCATGTCACAATAGCATACACGTATATATATACATTTAATATCTATACATTTATCACTGGATCCACTTTCAGTAAAAACTCACTAGGTTATTTACTGTCAAATAGGATCCATGTATTCTTATAATTCACGAGGCTTATAACATTACATTTAATAATGTTTATTATTGTTGTTTACATTGAGGAAATGTCATTAATTTAGCACTTAGAATTTTACCCACAAATAAGTTTAAAATGAAAATAAAGAAAACGAATGGGTAAAATGAAAAGGTGTTTGATTAGGAAAAAAAGTTGTAACGGGGCAGTTCCTGTCTTTCTGTATCTTACCTGTGCGCTCAGCTGCTCACACTCGGTCTCTTTTATTCCTAATCGTGTCGATCAATTCCGTTTTAACTCCTAATTTCCCACCCTGTGTCCTCCACGGTTGCAAAGTCTCAGTACCACCAATCGTAGCATGCCTGCGTGGCTTCACCCTTCTCGGATCAAAGTGTCCAGAGTAGCCCAGTGCGATAGGAGCAGATGAAGGTGCTCCGTTTCCTGCCTCCGCTTCTCTTAAGCCTTTCGGTCCCTCTGCCTCTCCACCGGACGGACTTTCCCCGTTTAATGCAGGTGTGGCCGCGCTCGGCGTCGGGGGACGTCGATGGGAGGGGACAGAGAGTCGGTGGATCGACCTCCGCACCGCCGAGGGTCTCCGTGGGGAACCGCAGCACATGGCACGGGGTGTGACAGCTCTTATAAATAAAAGTCACATTGTAATTGTGATATCAGCCGATGAGCTGCAGGCATTTTTTTTTATATAGAGCAGGAGTGGTTTAACCCATCCAAGGAGGAAAAAAAAAAATACTGTGGAAAGCTCACCAATAACGCCTATCAGTATTGATTAACTGATATGATTTTAATAAAGTCATAATTGATTTGGGCGTGTAATGACCTTATTGTTTTTCTGCTATTTGTCTCTTCACAGGCAAAGTTTATTTGGGATTTTAAGATTGAAAGTTCATTCTTGACCTTGGAAACAATATCAGTAGCTGTTCTGGAGCTTTTGATTATATTGCATTATCTTCTTCAGCAGATGGAGTTTGTCCCTTTTGCTAGGAAATCTAAGCACTTAAAGAGGTTGTATTGCCAACTTTACCTCTGGTGTATGTCGTCCTATGTGGTTTAACTTGTGGCCTATTCAAACCTTTGTGTTTCCAAAACTGACCGATCATTTCATGACACATTTAAAATCATTTAATGAATATTTATGCAACTGAGTTTGTGAATCTGATACCGCAGTGATCCTCCTAACCTACCTTTGACTTGGCCAACGTTAAGGGAAGAACATTTGTTTATATAATAAATAACAATGGTGGCCTCCACACAAGTTAGCATACGTGGGGAAGAAAAGGATCCACTAACTTAGATAACCGCTTTCGATTTAAATAGGATTTCATTAAATTGATAACATTTATACTGAAGACAAATAAATACATTTTGCAAGTGGAATTATGTGAATTATCAAATCAAACTGCAGTGAAATCAAGAAGTCTGGACAAAGGTTCACCTAAATTATGGACACTTAGCCATCTGTCATATCTATCAAAGCAGTTTTAGTAAAAAATAATCTTACCATATGCATGTTGACCTTAAGAAGGTTCTTAGTTTCTATATTGTGATATGCCTATCACAATTTCTGTAAGCCCTTAAGATAATGGCAGCAAATGGGTTGCTTTGTCTGACCAAAACCCAAGTGTGTTTTGTTCACTGTCATATAAAACATAGAAAAACAGCAAAGCTTAACAACTGAGAAGCTGAAATGAGGAGATGCTTGGAAAAATGACATCACTCTCTTATCACAAATGAACTACTATATATATATATATATATATATATATATATATATATATATAATCATCTGTTGATTCTTGAGAATCTGGACCATATTCAGAATTGTCCTCCCCCTTTCAGCAGACTTCCTCTTCCACCACTTCAGGTTCGATGTTTTCATACTCACCATGGGCCACGATCCAAAATTAGATCAAGTGCTTCATTCACAGTTAGTCACTAGCACATCGGGTGCTACCAACAAATGGCATGTGCAAACAGAAAGGTATTATTTATAGACCAAAGCTTACAAGAAGTGAATCGTGTAGTTGTGTTGTGTTGGATACAATATTGTGTATGTGTGAGAGTGAATTTGGGACTGTAGCTGGATGCTGATGTTTTTATTAGTTCATTTAAAATATATGAACATCCATTTGTGTAGTGACATATAGTATGTAAACCATTTTAACTTTAGAGAAGAAATGCCTTTACAGCTAATTGTTTGTTCTTATAAATAGCCTCCCTGTGGCGTAACACATTGATCATAGCATCTCTGACACAATGGCTGTTATTGATTGATTTGTTTGGCTGTACCAAGAGTACCTCACATCTATTTGCCTCCCCTCTGGCCTAGAGATGCACCATTACTGGTGTAAAAAAAAAAGTTTATGCATCCATTGTTTTAAACTGTAAAGTAGATCAAAAATAAAAAAAATTCCCAAAGTGAAAAGAAGGAGCAAGGCTCTAACATTGCCAGGATGAAGGGTATCAGTCGCATGATACAGAATGTAAGTTCAGTTTACTGTGATGTGTTTAGATCTACTCTGTGAGTTCAGTATTTTAATTTAGCCCTATACCACTCTGAGCGTTTCCCTTATATTTCCATTTTTCTGTCTTTAATACAGTGGACAATGTTTAATTCTTAAAATATAGCTGTTAAATAAACAATTTGAAAGTACAGCCATTTAGGCTGATAGTTGATCCCCGTCCGACAGCGACGGCTGATTTGTGAGTTTTGCAAAAAGCTCATCCTACACAGTGTGTCCAGTAATTCATTTGTGATAACAGACAGCTCCACCGGGTGTTCTTTTCTCCAACAGAACTGCTTGTCGAATGATAGAACATCAGAATGGGCAATCCGACATTCACACCCACCTCTGGTGATCTGCCAGGTGTGTGGAAGTGAGACAGTACGTATAGGGTTTTAACTTTTCTCTCTAGCTTCCTTTTTCAATCTTATACCTAATATACAGTCTATTTTTGTTTTGTGTACAAAGAGAGGCAACACTACTGCCCATCAGTGTGGCCGTTCGCAACAGTCGGCAATCAAGTTGTTCAAACTAGTTATTTTCAAGATCCCGGTCCTGTAGTCTCTCAGTCTGTTTCTCAGATGACAGTTTACTGGCTCTTGTACTGCATGCTGTGATTAAATGTCTGATTTTAAGGAAGCTTTGGAGAGCTGTTTGCTCTCTGATTTAGCAGCAAAGCTAGAGTTAGTGTTACATTTTGTGGAGTGTCAGGCAAGCTGAGGTGAACCTATACTATATTTGAAATGTATTCTTCTAACAAAAACATTTTCAAGCAGATCTTACGTTTCACATCTACAACTACTGGTGCTGGTTGATGCACTCATCCTTTCAGCAGTGTTTCTGTCGATCCAGCCAGCAAACTCACTGAGGGAGGTATAGTAGAGGGAGCTGTAGTGGGGGGTGACTGACAAAAACAAACACTGTGTATCAGTTGGTTACATTAGCAGCTGACTTTGCTGTTTATTTTTCTCTTTTATCAAAAGTATATATTTTTCCCGGATGATTTATGTGGCCCCCTACAGAACTATTCAACAATGAATGAATTCTAAGTGGCTGCCATCAAATGGCCCCAAAGAGGGAAGCTGGAACATCAGTGGGAAGTAAAAGGCTTATACTGATGTATTCTCACAGTAGTATATTTTATTCAAAGGGAAATTAATTAGCAAAAAGGTCATGTTTTTCTTGAAAGTAATTCACACACAGTGAACAATCACTGATGAGGCAGCAAACAACACACACTCATCATCAGTTTGGCACATTACATAGATTTCTGCCTGTTCCTTCCAATGCTGCAAGGCTGTTTACCTTTTGGTCCAGTTCATTCGCTCATTCTGTGAACAGATCATGTCTATATATTAGATATTTGCTGTACATTGTGAGGTGGATCTTGTTTGTGTGTCCCTGTTTGTGTGCAGTGGAATGTTTAATAAGAAAAAACAATTAAAACACAAGTCACATGTTTTATTTAATTATAATAAATACTTGTTTATCAAGAAGAGCTTTTCACTGTCACCTACACAGTGCCAAGAGGTTGAAATTATGTGAGTCTCAACTTGTTTTTCATCATGTTCTTCTTCAGAGCCACCATGTTTCTCACAGGTGCTCCCTGTTGCAGAAAAACTCCATCTGTGTTTATTATACCTCTTGCTCCACCTGGGAGAAAAAGGGGAGTGAACAGATGTACTGCAATCTGTCAATAGTGGGGACACTGCTTTAAGAAAACAAACATTTTCTCCAAGAAATGTAAGGGGAAGAAGTTCTCAACACTTTTAAATCTTTAAGAGAGTAGGAATAATTTCCTGGGCTAGAGGGTCATTTTTTTTATATTAACTTTGTTTAGTTGATAAGATGGGAGAGGAGGAAATGAAAGATGACCTAGGACATGGCCCTGATATATGGAAGTGATGCATGAAGGAATAAATACAGTCACTTCAATAACTCTTCATTTCACATCCATGAATGCACAGATGGCCAGATTCACACCTACACACCTGCACACACTTTACAATTTTAACCAGAGGAAAATTGTGTTGCACAGACCACCCACACACACACATACACGTACACAACATTACATTGACTTACCTTAATTTCCTGGATACTTAACCTAACCATAACCCACCCACACAATTTGTTTCCATCAGTTCAAATGGAGATTGCATTTTAATCTATCCTTCACTACAACCACTAAATGCCTCAACCCGAATATCAACCTCAAACCAAGTTTTAACCCTACAATGGAATGATTAACATTTTTGGGACTTGATTATGTGTCCCCAAAAAGGATTGGGTCCCCACAACATGAGTAAAACAAACACACAGACACACACACAACCCAAAACTCCTGGATCAAGTTCAACACCACTGATAGATTAATAGACTCTTCCTTTACATCCACTCCTTGTTTGTAAATAAATCAAATGGAATGGTTGTATTCTCTCCAGGTTTTTATTGATCTCTTTGATATCCCTTTTAAAAAAGATATGTGCAAACTTAACTGTTTATGCAATAGATGATATGTCATTTGACCTTGTCCTCCAGCTGCTGGAGATGAACCTGCACCCCGACACCACTTCCTGGATCACAGACTACCTCACAGGCCGGCCACAGTACGTCAGGGTGGATGGCTGTGTCTCTGAGTCTGTGATCAGCAACACCGGCGCACCCCAAGGAACTGTACTGGCACCGTTCCTCTTCACTCTCTACACCTCGGACTTCCGCTTCAACTCTGGTTCCTGCCACCTCCAAAAGTTTTCCGATGACTCCTCCATTGTTGGATGTATCACCAGGGACAACGAGGAGGAGTACAGAGGACTGATTGAGAGCTTCATCACATGGTGCAGCAACAACCACCTGAAGCTCAACATCAGCAAGACCAAGGAGCTTGTGGTGGACTACCAGAGGAACAGAAGCCCCCCTGTCCCTGTTTTCATTCAGGGAGGGGAAGTGGAGAGGGTTGAGTCCTACAAGTACCTTGGGGTGCAGATAAACAATAAACTGGACTGGACACACAACACTGATGCCCTCTACAGGAAAGGACAGAGCAGGCTGTTCTTCCTAAGGAGGCTGAGGTCCTTCAATGTGTGCAATAAACTGCTCAAGGCATTCTACCAGTCTGTGGTAGCCAGCGCCCTCTTCTTCGCTGTAGCGTGCTGGGGTGGTGGCATCAGGACTGGAGATGCCAACAAACTTAATAAGCTGGTGAGGAAAGCCAGCTCTGTGGTGGGTCTGGAGCTGGACAGTCTGGAGTCAGTGGGTGAGAGGAGGATGAAGGCCAAACTCGGAGCCATCCTGGACAATCCCTCTCACCCTCTCCATGAGGAACTGTGGCAGCTGGGCAGCTCTTTCAGCCATCGGCTGATTCTACCAAAGAGCAGGACGGAGCGCTTCAGACGCTCATTTGTGCCCACTGCCATCAGACTGTACAACAACAGCGGAGACCACAGTCTGTCAACATGCTGACCAGGCCCCCCCATGTGGATATACTGTACATTTTTATTAATTTATTTATTCTTATTTCTTATTTTTGTTCTATCTTTATTTTGTTGTATAGTATGTGTATTTATTGTCTGTGTCTGTGTAGTTGAGCTGCTGCAACACTCGAATTTCCCCCATGGGGATCAATAAAGGAATATAATAATAAAAGTCCTACAAAATATACATCTACTAAACCATCATACAGTATGTCTAACCCCAACCAAAATCCTGACTTTAATCTAAACTTAATTCTAAACTGTAAAAACAAGTCTTAACCCATAAACAGCTCTTTGAAAGAGAGAGGAGGCCATTCACACACACACACACACACACACACACACACACACACACACACACACACACACACACACACACACACACACACACACACACACACACACACACACACACACACATATATATATAACTATATAGTACAGTACAGAGTGAGAGAAGAGGCTGATTAAGCACCTGATCCTCGATCTATACGGACCAGTGTCTCATTTCCATTTAAATTAAAGATATCCCAGGTTGGCAGCACAAAACAAACTATCACCAATGATGAGGGGAGCAGAAACTTTTCTTGCCTGATAACAGGTGCAAAATGAGTTCTTCTGATCAATAATAGTTTGTTTTTGTTCTATCCATTGGTCAGACAGATGTTTTCCAAGAATCTATAACTGCCTTCCTGTGGTAACCTCAACTGGCTCCTCCTCCACATCACAGCCTGGGAACTCCTGCTGTCACCTCCCAAGCAACTGGAATTAGATCTGCCACCACCACTGTCACAATCCCAATGTCGGCCTCATGCCTTGACACTGATTCTTGGAAGCTCCAGGCACAGAAGAAAGTATTAACTGTTTTGTTTTTTTCATCCTAAAGGAAGTCAGCCATTTTTGATCGTGTGCATTCATTTTGTTCATTCGTCAACACATGTTTGAAGACTATAAAATGTACAAAAACTCAAAAAAAATTGCATCCATGTTCAAACAAGTAATTAGTTAGATTTTATGTTGCAATTGGGCTGGGGCGTGGCAAGTGGACTCTATAGCAGCCCCTAATTATTTCTAGCCTTCAAATGCATTTTTCATGCCCTTGGTATACTCGGAAAAACTTTGCAGGTATGGAACTTTTCAAAACTTATTCTAGAAGATTCAACAGATCCATCTCAGATTTGAGCAGCAGAATCCGAATACTGTCAAATTGCAATGCTTTTTAGTTTTAGTGGAACTGCGTTGCCATGACGAGGCGGGCCATTTGCATGTTTCACCATGACAGAGGAAGTAGAGTAGATATACTTTATATTGTCCAATCTATATTCCACATGCTGGGTAAGAGTCTAGGTTGAAAGACATTTACAAGCCCATATTGAGTCATAGTCAGCCAAATGTGACAAAGATCATCCGATTTATATGAATGTACATGATGTGATCTACACATGATAGACAACAACATGACCTATAATTAGTCTGTGTTCTCTAGCGCCAAATAGTGGACACAGGAAATTACATCTAACTTGTGCACACAGTGTCCGATGGTACTAGAAATACACAACTGGCATCCCAGAGCAGATACCATCAGTGGGCTGCTGTTTAGCGCCTGGGGAGCATCTCGTGGTCCAGTGTCTCGCTCAAGGAAACTTCGACATGCGAACAGTAGAGCCGGGAATTTAACCTTTCAGTTAAAGAACGACCCGCTCTATCCACTGAGCCACAGCCGGCCCTAGCCTGCCGCTTTATTATTAATATCACTTTTATTCATCATTAGTATAATTTTTCCTTTTCTCTGTTATATTGGTTCCTTCTTTTGTTTTACTGTCCTCTGTTCAGCGCTTTGGATCAACTGTGTTGTGTTTAAAGTGATTAAGTTGATTTGAATAAGGTTCAATGCAGATTTTTTTGTTTCACGTGGGCTTAAGAAAAAATATTTAAGTGTCCAACAAAACTGACTCCACTGTCTGAAACTGGGGAATAATGCACCTTTCAAAGGCTTGTTTTAATCTATTTATGTATTGTATCTCTTGACAGAATTCAAGAGGTTCAACATTCTTCTTCTTCTACTTTTTATTCTTGCCTACTCTGGATCAACCGTGTAAGATGCCAGCTCTTCTTTCTTTTATAATGAATGATAATCACACCTCTCATGTAAGCTGGAATCAGCTACAAACATATCCATCCTTTTGAAAGTTCTGATGTGTTTTTGGTTCTCCTCCTACAAAGATGATAATGCTTTGATATGCCATCAAAGAGAATGAGTATCACTTCCATTTACCAACACAGCTCTCGGCAGGTCCAAATCCAGTGATATGATCAAATGAAACCCAGTTGAGATGTAAGGAGTGGTGTTCAAATGTTTTATAATTAGAAAGAGCAACAAACCAATCTGACAACAGAGCGTGTGAACAGCAGCTGCTGCCCTCTAAGCAAATCTTTATTCATGAATGGACAGTGAATGTGCTCTGTCCCTCTGACACACACAAAAACACTAACATGCTTCCTCTTCGTATTCAAAACAGAAAGTCAAGTTTATTTTTTCAACCAATTAGTTTTCAGACACAGAGCCTCACTGTTGGTATAATCTTTCAGCTATTCAGCATCTGTGACATTTACACAAAAAACAACTTATCAATGACTTGGTGCTGTGCTGATGAAATATGGACTTGCTCTTTGCAGGGAGGGCAAATGGCAGACTGTCACACATTCTGCTCAGACAGACAGCAGTGAGCTTTGTTACTGAGTATCTTCTTCAGACCTTTTGATGAATGGGTAAAGTTTTGGGACAATATTAATGAGCTGCATTAGCAAGGAGCTACTTCTGACTTGATTTAATACCTCAGTAAACATTCTAAATAGGAGCTTGTGGTCTTAAGAATAGTTTCAAATCATCTTCAATATAACATGATATTAATTTAGTAAATTATAGTCCCATTTAGAATAAAACAGACAATAATGCAGGATATGCCTTAGGGCGTTTCTGGTCTGGGAGTTGTCCATATTTTTGATTTGCAACTTTATTCCTTTCACAGTGTTTTCAGTTCATGACAGTTAATTGTAACAATTTGCTCGACAGCTCGCCTCTGGGAGAGCACATCGAACTTAACTAATATAACTTCACTCCAAAGATAATGTGAACCAGAATGCCCAACTATTGGTAGGGACAATTCTGTTTTCCAAAATGCATGAAACTGGAGTTGTGCAAACCTTGTCTATCTGTATGTCTTTGTATTTGAGTTCTGATTGAGTGTGATCGTTTACGACCCAGACTGCAGCTCAGTCACCTTTCCCGCTGTGATGTACGTATGAGACTGTGACTCAATCAGCACAAACAAGGAAGAGACTTTATGTAGTATTTAGATAGGCTTGGGCAAATATAAGTGATGATGGGATGATGGGAAGAGATACTTTCCAGTCATTTTAACATAAAATGACAACTTGCATCTCAAGCAGCTTCATCTGACAGACAAGAGATGGAAAATGCCACCATGATGTTTGATAACTATTCTTTGTCGAGACAAAGGGAAACCCAAAGCAAATCATCATCAATCACTCCTCAACCTCCAACTGTCTCTCTGTGCATTAGACTTGCACATTATGGCATTACAGAGACAGTGTCACAGCACTTTGACAGAGGTACTCGTTTTTCACGCAGGTGTCCAGGTAAGAATCAGAAACCTGTAATGAAAGGTTTCATTCATTTCAGGGATAGAGTCTGGAAGTGTCTCTCCAGTCTGATATTTTGCGGCACAGCCTTCATCTTGTCAGTCTCCACATTTCAATCCTCAGTGTCCTTCTTCAGGCTGCTGAACTGTAGAATGGACAAAGCTCCTGTCAGCATGATTCAGCCCTTTACGTGTGGCCTTACAAAAACATGATCAATAACATAATTTCACTATAATTTCATTGACTTAATTTTATCAGAATGTGATACTGTGATTACCTTTTTTTCCCCCTAGTATTTTAGGTCATAAGTCTAAAGCAAAGCTATTTTGGGAGTGCATTCATGTAAGCAGCAGTCATGTTTAGAGATTTTCATGAGCACCACAGCTGGCACTGCAGCCTGACATTAATCTGGAACTGATAATTACAGATATGAATTTAACAAGTAGATTCATGTTCATTTACACTTAGCTCCGTGCCTTAGCTTTGAAGTCTCAGGGGCCCAAATGCAACCCGCCCCTCAAAAAAAGGACTTGAAGTATGTGTATTTGTATTTCTTTCTGGCATATTTTGTAGCTGCATGTTTTCGTGTGCGTTAATTCCATATACACAAGCTAGTTTATATTTATTCAGCAACTTTGCCAACAGAATCGTTCTGTCTGTTTTTTAGGCAGAAAAGTCTCTCATCATATTCATTGTATTATAAATTACATGATCTAAACTCCTTCTAAAGGTTATTCATGATGTCATGTTGAGAAAGAAGTTTTAACGATTTGGTTGTGACTATGGGTTCTTACAAAGGGACTCGCATAACTCTGTTCATCTTTTGTTTGTCTGTCAGCAGACAGAAAAAGAGAAAACACTTCATTATTGGCTAACACAAGCAACAATGGCACACTTGAGTGATAGAGTGATAGACGGGAGGTCCTAAATGCCACTGAGTAAATGTATAGCTTAATTACCACAGTGTTGCAGTACTTGGCTAAATTGTCTAAAAAACTATAATCATTTTCTGGCTACACTAGCTGAAATTCTATGTGAGTATCATTTAAAATGCACGCCCACACAGCTGTGTTCAGTTAACCTGCTTAATTACACCTCTGCTCAGGTTGAAAGTGGGAGGAGTCATACTGATGTTCCCGCCCTTACTGGTACAACTGATCTAACGGGACAGGGAGGATGATGTCAAT
The DNA here is from genome assembly GCF_027596085.1 of Anoplopoma fimbria. NCBI lineage: Eukaryota > Metazoa > Chordata > Actinopteri > Perciformes > Anoplopomatidae > Anoplopoma > Anoplopoma fimbria. The sequence goes on from NC_072456.1 coordinate 10,736,031, forward strand.
CAAACACAGTCCTGAGAAAATGTCTAATCAGGCTACACAAGTGAAAACACCTGTGTGAGTATGTTGAATCGGGAATAGTCTTCAAAATTACAACAATCACTTTGTTAATATTCACATAACAAGCACAACAATTGGATGAGTTTTATAGCATGCTTAGTGGGAACAATTTGTTAACTGCATAAAAACAATGTTAGTGAGTAAGTAATATAATTAGTGAGTGTTTCATACCCATTCAGTTTAGATTATACACAGAAAACACCTAATCAGCTTTTGACAAAGACAGATGAGAATACACTTTATCAGTATGAGTATGTGACTCAAAAGATAACCTGGAAGTGGGTTGGATTATCAGTTGAATGTATGAAGTATAGATGGATATTGTACTGCTATGTATGTGCACTGCATTTGTGATACAAGTTGAAAGCTGGGAACCTGAAGATTAATTTGAGATGCAGTTTAGCACTTTGTGTCAAGTTGTTCTAGTCATAAATCAGAAATAAAAATGTGTTAATTCATTGATTAGCTAAATCGGAAAGTGTAAAACGGCTCAGAACATAATGATGGAAGTATATGACGTTTATTCCCATGCTCTAATATGTCCCATATGTTGTTGCAGCAATTGTTGGGTTGATAGAGTTTGGTACTTAATGTAACCCTTTTTTAACTGCTCACTTATTGTTAAAAGATGGTCAAAAATCCCTCTGAAATACCAAATTAAGACACCAATACCTTGAGCAACACTATCGAAAAAAGTCATGCTGCGATTTTGTATCAAAAACCTTTGCAATTCTAAGATTTCTTTAAAAATTGATTTTTATCGCGATTTCATGGGAGCGATTAGAGTGGGCATGTCTTTAAAGATGCTTGTCCATTCCAGTTTTTCCCTCGCCAAAATTGGTAGCGTTATTTAGCCCCCTTCCTGACAAGCTACATGGTACCAATGCATGCCTTAGGTTGTCTAGTATCATATGGTACCAGTATCTGCACCCTAGCTTGAAAATTTAGCTCGCTACAGCCTCTTATAGACAATAACGTAGAATGGGTTGTTAAGTTCCTTAAAGGCCACAACAGAAACATAGGGAGACAGGAGATTAATGAGAGAACAATGAGTCAGTGAGGAAGGCAATTATTTGGTGGGATGAACACACAGAAGGAAGGAGAGACGGGATGGAGATGAGTGGGTAAAGGGACAGAGAAGGGAACAGAGAGAATGAAAACAAAGTAGAAAAGGTAGCGAGAGGGACAGATGCAAAGAAAGAAGGGAGAGACGAGAGGTAAGGGTTGTTGGCATGAGAGGAATATGTAATTGGTTGCTGTCAGTAAGTGGTCCACAGTCAGTATCAAATACTGTATATTTCATCCAATCTGCAATAAACACCACACTCACACACATACGGATGGTACAGATGGTCAAATGAATGAGGATGAAATGGGAGCAAAAAAACAACACACACACACACACATCCCAGAATTTGTGTTGAAGTGTGGTGTCAAAAACCCATGTGTGTGTTCAATTTTCTCCCAGAACATGCATTCAAATCATAACAAATCCCCATAAAGGAGGCAATCTATTAGCTGTCGTGAGAGAGTTAGCCGAGCACAGAAGCCCTAAGTATGGCCAGATGGACTGGCTGGCTTGCAGGAAGTAACAGGCTGTACGCTTCTATTTGATTGGCTCTAATTATGATCTACTGCCGTGCCTCCCAGAGTATTGCTGACATGGTGATGTGTGTCGGACGTGCTTGCGCACACACTCGTCTTTGGTGAATCCAGATTTTTTGGAGGGAAAAAAGGACAGGCTAAGATGTTTAGAAAGTAAAGTAAAAAAGAAGACTGGCCATGTGCCAACTGAACTATCTAAAGTAGTTGTATTTGAACTTTACAGTGCAGTATTTCCTCATTGTAAAAAAGCTACCGTTTACAGGTGCACAATTGTCTAGAGCTGAACAATGCCAAGGATGCAAATTAAGACTAATATTACTACCGGGCTGGCTTTGTGTTGCTGTGTTCAAATATTTACATGATCTTCTCATGACCTACTGTGTAAAAATATTATATTGACCTGAGATTCAAAGGTAATTTTTTTTACCTTGGGACCAGCAGTAAGTTAAACAGGCCCTATTATGCTATTTTATGGGTGCATATTTTTATCTCAAGTTACAGTTACAACATGTTGACATGCGTTAATGCTCATAATCAGCCTTGTTTTTCTCATCCTGGCTGTCCTGCAGCACCTCTTCTCACCCTCTCTCTGAAATGCTCTGTTGTAGCACTTGCTCCTCCCCCTAGAAAGCAAAGTCTGCCCTGATTGGTCAGCTAGCCCGCTCTGTTGTGATTGGTCAACGTTTCACATTTCAAAAAATCTTCCTCCGGAGCTTCAGCTCCGTCTCTCTCTTTAGTTTTTTGAGGGCGGAATGAGTTTCACGTCACTTTCGGAACATTATGACCTCATAAAGTTACGGAAGTAAAGGAGAGAATTCAATCGAGCCGTTTCAGGCTGTTCAGGAGCAGTGATTCTGAGGGGGAGGGTAACTCCTTTTAGGCGTGGACTTCAGGTTTTACACTCTACGGACCTTTTACATGTACAAAAATATATATAACACACTAAAGAAGAGGGAAAAAGTGGAAAAGCATAATAGGGCCACTTTAAGTTATTTGGGGTTGTAGCTTTTGGCATGTCATTTCACAAATGTGAACCCTTCCACTAGTGAGGCAGTGACTTAATAAAAAAAGCCATGAAGATGTGACGATATGTTTTTCATCTACTTTCTTTTATTTTTTTAAGCCAATCCATGATGTTTTTTTTAACCATAAACAAGAAGTTTAGTTGTCTTCACATTATCTTAACCATTTCCAATTAGCAATGTAGCGTTAAGTAACATGTCAAAAGCTTAAAATCTTGACGTCTGCATGCTGTTAATACTCCCTCCCATGAGATCAAATTGCAGCTGAGAATACAATCTCATCAGAAGTAACATGTAGCTGTTCTGGAACTTTCGATCAGACAGTATAACAGACAGCAGATAGAGTGTGTCATAAAGTCATGGAGCAACTTTAAAACTTCTATCTCCTCTCAGGAGCTTTTGATTGCACAACACAGTTTAGATTTTTGGAATTCTCCTTTATTTCTCCTTTAATTTCTCATATCCTCTCAACCAGAATTAGAATCACAATCAGAATCAGAATCAGAATCAGAAGCTGTTTATGGCCAAATACAATACACATACAAGGAATTTGGTTAGGTGATTGATTGTTGCCTAACAGTAAACACAGTTCAATAATATAAGACATAATTTAAAAATAGAACTATGAAAATGTACAGTAAAATAGAAAATTAGAGTATATTAAAACAACTTTATTATTAAAGTGTCAAGTGTATTTTAATTTAAAAAAAAAAGAAAACACGTGCAGGGGTGTATAACAGTGAGAAATTCATGAAGTTCATGAACCCAACTGCGGATGGGAAGAAACTGTTTTTGTGGCATGAGGTCTTGATCCTGATGGATCGCAGCCTCCTGCTAGAGGGAAGGGATTCCAAGAGTTTGTGTCCAGGGTGATAGTTGTCAGCTACAATCTTCCTTGCCCGCCGTCATGGAGGGACGGCAGATTGCAGCCTATCACTCTCTCAGCAGAGTTGATGATACGCTGCAGTCTGCCCTTGTCCTTGGCGGTGGCTGCAGCCAGACGATGATGGAGGAGGAGAGGATGGATTCAATGATGGAAGTGTAGAAGTGCACCATCATTGTCTTTGGCAGGTTGAACTTCTTCAGCTGCCTCAAGAAGTATATCCTCTGCTGAGCCTTCTTTGTGATGGGGCTGATGTTCAGCTCCCACTTGAGGTCCTGGCATATGGTGAAGCCCAGGAAGCGGAAGGACTCCACAGCGTTGACGGGTGATGGGGGCAGGTGGGGCTGCATTCTTCTGGAACTCCACAACCATGTCCACTGTCTTTAGAGCATTGAGCTATACGTTGTTTAATCCGCAACAGGTCACCAGATGTTCGATTTCCCACCTATAGGCGGACTCATCCCCACCAGAGATTCCAATGAGGGTGGTGTCATCAGCGAACTTCAGGAGCTTGACAGACTGATGACTGGAGGTGCAGCTGTTTATGTAAAGGGAGAAGAGCAGAGGGGAAAGAACGCAGCCTTGAGGGGAACCAGTGCTGATGCTCCGAGAGACTGAGACATGTTTTCCCAGCTTCACATGCTGCTTCCTGTAAGACAGGAAGTCTGTGATCCACAACGTATCCTGACGGTTCGAAATCTTACAAAAAAGTAACTGTCCCTACAAAAGAGTAAATATTCCCATATTTCAGTCAGGAGACCAGCGTTCTTTCCAAATGTGAAAAGTGAAGTCAATGTTGATATATTTGTCACGTTACTTGCGTAATGTAGTTACGACCCTTACGAGGCTACTCTAACCCTAACGATAATGTTTTCCAAAACCTAACTAAATAGTTTTGTTGCATAAACCCAACTAAGCATTTTGCAAGATATATTCCTAAACAGTGCTGCCTTTATACATCCTGGTTTATTATTAAGTGGATTACATAAAAATCGATTTTGTGGGGTATCTAGGAATTCATAAGTTTTCCTACGAACGCTGTATAAGAACAGACTGCTTCTCTTTTAGCCTCCATTCTCCTCATCCTCCATTACTTATGCCCTGCTTGTTCTTCCTTCTTCCTCTCCCTCATCGTCCTCTTCTCGTTCTTCCTCCCTTGTCCCCCTCTTCTTTCGCCCTTTCTTTCCTCGACTTCTCATTCCCCTTCTCTTTCAGAGGGAGCTGCTCTTCATGCCAGGACTCTCCCCTCGCCTTCTCTTTTCATCCAACCTCTAATCAGATCAATTCACTATTTCATTCACAGGGATATAATAAGGTGATTATGCATGGGGCCCCACGCTGCTCCTACCCATACTTGGACTCTCTGATTGAAGTTGACGTCGCATTTCCCCTCAAAATTCAGTGGATGTCCTCCGTAAGAGAAAGCTGGCAACCTGGCGCTCCCCCGATTAATTTGGCTCTTCGCTTCCATTCAGTGTCAGGATAGAGGACACAGAAGGGAGAGGAAAGCAGGGAAGGAAGGCGCCTCTACACGTTTAATTACAGTCTACCAGGAGACCTCTTAAGATCAAATCCCAAAAGCTCCACACTAATATGAATTTAAACAGGGACGTCTTCCATTGCTTCAGCTCAGCAGCCACCTAGGATCTATGATTATTTACCCACATGCAATACCTTTACCTTAAAAGAATACACCAGGTTTTGGAATATTGGTGTGTTGGCCATCTGTAGGTGCACAGACAACCAAGTAATTGCTTCAATCTTAGTTTTTTTTGTAGTGTATTCAGTGTGTGTACTAGCACAGTGATCCACGAGGACACTGCACTGCAAGTATTCAATTTTCACTTCATTTAAAGAAGTAGAAAGCATATGATGGGACAGGAGAGAATAAAGAAAGTCACAGAGAAGTGCTGATGCATAAAATGCCTTGGTTGGGCAATAAAACACCTGGCCATATGCAGGAATAACACACTGACTAACTACAGAGTCAAACACTCCCATGCAGCCTTTTGAAACCTATTATTTATCAGTCTGTGTAGGTCTGTTATGGCTAATATAAAGCACGAGAAGTAAAACAATATATGTATGACATTACCACAGAATGCAAGCTGTTTTGAATAATGCAAAAATATATTTAGGGGCAAAACATTTTTGAATTAAACCTCTTCCTTTGTGCAGTATGTGTTTGTTCATTAAGAGGTTAGAAATGATGACCGTTGCTATGAATAACAAACTGTCTCTATGAATAACAGACAATTTCTATGAATAACGCACCGTTCCTGTGAATAACAGACAGTTGCTATTAATAACAGACCGTTGCCATGAATAACAGACTGTTGCTATGATAAACGGTACGGTTCTCTGAATAACAAACAGTTTCTCTATGATAAACAGACTGTTCTTTTAATAATAGCCTGTTGCTATGAGTAACAGATCACAGCTATAAATAAAAGGTGTTGCTATTAATAACAAATCTTTTCTATGAATCACAGACTGTTGCTTTGAATAACACACAGTTATTATTAATAACAGACTGTTTCTATGAATAACAGACTGTTGCTATGAATAACAAAGTATTTCTATGAATAACAGACCGTTGCTATGAATAACAGAGAGTTGCCAAAAATAACAGACCGTTGCTATGACTAACAAATGTTTTTTATGAATAACAGATCGTTTCTATTAATAACAGTTGCTATGAATAACATACTGTTGCTATGAATAACAAAGTATTTCTATGAATAACAGACCGTTGCTATGAATAACAGATCGTTTCTATTAATAACATCCTGTTGCTATGAATAACAGGCTGTTGCTATGAATAACAAAGTATTTCTATGAATAACAGACCGTTGCTATGAATAACAGAGAGTTGCAAAAAATAACTGACCATTGCTATGACTAACAAACGGTTTCTATGAATAACAGATCGTTTCTATGAATAACAGACCGTTGCTATGAATAACAGAGAGTTGCAAAAAGATAACTGACCGTTGCTATGACTAACAAACGGTTTCTATGAATAACAGATCGTTTCTATTAATAACATCCTGTTGCTTTGAATAACAGGCTGTTGCTATGACTAACAAATGTTTTTTTAAGAATAACAGAGAGTTGCAAAAAATAACAGACCGTTGCTATGACTAACAAACGGTTTCTATGAATAACATCCTGTTGCTATGAATAACAGGCTGTTGCTATGAATAACAAAGTATTTATATGAATAACAGACCGTTGCTATGACTAACATAACACTATAAATAACAGACTGTTTCTATGAATAACAGACCGTTGCTATAAATAACAGACCGTTGCTATGACTAACAAACCGTTTCTATGAATAACAGACCGTTGCTATGAATAACAGACCGTTTCTATAAATACAGACTGTTCAATGAATAACAGACCGTTTCTATAAATACAGACTGTTCAATGAATAACCGTTTCTATAAATACAGACTGTTCAATGAATAACAGACCGTTTCTATAAATACAGACTGTTCAATGAATAACACACCGTTTCTATGAATAACAGAGAGTTGCTAAAAATAACAGACCTTTGCTATGACTAACAAACGGTTTCTATGGGTAACAGATCGTTTCTATTAATAAAATCCTGTTTCTATGAATAACAGTCCATTGTTATGAATAACAGACTGTTGCTTTGAATAACAAAGCATTTTTATAAATAACAGACAGTTGCTATGAATAAAAGATCACAGCTATAAATAAAAGGGTGTTGCTATTAATAACAAATCTTTTCTATGAATAACAGACTGTTGCTTTGAATAACACACAGTTATTATTAATAACAGATCGTTTCTATCAATAACAGACTCTTTCTATGAATATATGTCACCCCCTCAACAACAGCAGAGTCACCAGGTGATCAATTGTATTATGTAATAAACAATTAAGCCTTTAGGGGCTGCTACTGGACCTTTAGAATTTTTTTTGGATAAACCACATAATCAATTTTCTTTTATGAAGTAAAAGGCGATCCTTTTGTATGGACGTGTTGTTTGCAATTCACTAGCTGTGGTCGGCTTGAACAACTAATGCCTCTTTGTTAAATTTCCATTATTGATTTAAGGATCTCCTATCATGTCCACCTTCAGACGAGGAGTACACTTTGTGCATACAATGAGAAGACACCCAGAACCTCTCACATGCCCTTCATACCAAACACCACCACTGGGCTTATTCTTAAAATAAAGTACCTTTAAATGCTGTTTATAAATGAAATTAGACTGAGTAGGTCACTTCTCTTTTATCTTTCTCCTGTTTGCTTTTTCAGTTGTCAGTTGTTTTCACCAGTCCTTTCAAATGCAGATGTTTCATAAACAATTTACTTGAGTCCTGCTCACTGTTTCCACTAATGGCACTGTAGAATCCTTCAGAAATGTCCATCCCAAGAGGAGAGGAGAGGAGAGGAGAGGAGAGGAGAGGAGAGGAGAGGAGAGGAGAGGAGAGGAGAGCAGCAGAAGTCACAAACAAGTTCCTGTTTTCAAATCTTGGGAGCTGGTTTGTAATAAGATGAGATTTTTCCATTTGAATGTAGCCTAATAATATATTTACTATATAGCACAAACTGATTTGTGATGATAAGATAAGATAAGATAAGATAATCCTTTATTAGTCCCGCAGCGGGGAAATTTGCAGGCTTACAGCAGCGTAGAGTAAAGTGCACACAAGAGACATAGTAGAAGAAAGACAAGATAAAAGTAAAAAATGAAAATAAAAAAAACAAGTATTATAAATAAGCAATAAAAAAACAGTAGAAAATCAACAATAACTGAAATTGATTGATGGGAAAGTAGGATGGGCAATGATAAGCTTAATGGTTCTGCCTATGCCTTTTCAGTTATATTATATACTATATTATATATAGGTTGTATACATTGCATTGTGTGTGATGACTGAATAAAAACACTAACTAAAAAAATCTGTAATCTGTAAAATGGCATAAAAGGAGACAATCTGGAAAACCTCTGATAAATAAAAATGCTGTCTCCTGTGATTTAAGTCAGTGCATAAATTGCTTTTTTTTTTACACAGATAAGAATTAAACGAAGGCTGTGTATTGACTACTGACTTTCCTCCTTGCCATCGCCCCTGCAGTTTGTCTAATTCCCAGTCAGACGGGAGGAAGACATTGGGCTGCATGCCCGTACTGGGACCACTTGCCCCTACTTTTATACTCTGCGGCTCTGTGGACACGACTTCCGCAAAGCACTTAGTTATTGGGCAATCCTGCACCTGTAGTCTATCTGAATTATAAAGCAATTTGACACCTGGCCAGTATGTTATGTTGTCACTATAACGACTATTTGGAAATGGGGTTTGGTGCTCCAATGACTTAGTATTTTTGCACAGATGCACTTTGTGTGTTCTCACTCCATTCCAAATGTATCTACTGGCTTAATGGAAGGTTTGAGAATGACACAATAGCATTTCAGTTTTTCAGTCCGGAAAATCTGCAACAGCAGCAATGTATTCTTATTGTATCCATACATGGAGCCATGAGGAGCAGTCGTTGGTGATGGAGCCATAATGGCTTCAGGTCAGAGAGGAGAGAGAATCCTATGATATGAACATTAACTTCCCCTCTTGTCTCTTCTGTAAATCTTAACTATTGTTCACTTATTGTACTGATGGTTGCCATGGAAGCAGTATTAGAAACTTCCAGAAAAGACCACCAAATACCATCTGAAAAGCCATTAATGATTTGTTTTTCGGTTTTGACTAAATACACCCATTTGACCTTTAATTTACTCTGATGGAGGAAACAATCCTCAAAAGGCTAGTCAGTGTTTTATATACTTTGCCAACCCCCTTAAGACTCAATGTGCATATTAAGACAGTTCTGCCTCTCACCTTTGAACAAGAAGACTGTGTTTTTCCATTTGTATTGGTTTGCAAAACATAGAGAAAGAACAACCAATACCATACAAGAACCTAGTGAGGGTAACATTCTGAAATATAGCCTTGCAAAGATAATATTCAAATAATTCCCATAAACAATTGGTGACTGGCCTGGTGTGAGATTTTGATTCATCCTAGTGTTTAGAGGAGATGGACATTGGATGCTCAATGGCTCTGTCAGGTCTAAGACATCCACTCAAGACAGGGGGGATCGGTGCAAAATGAACTAAAATAGTAGTGCCGGTAGTTTATTCCAGGCTATTGTTTAATCGCACATCGTCAAATCTTCTCAGGCTGGTTGAGTGTCATAGGAGCTAAACCACTGCTCCAACTTATGCTCCGACATTCATGGCTGTGTTCTTTTTTTGTGTGTCAATCTCCAGCAGCCGGGAATAACTCTAAGAGAGGAGCTTGGCAGAGGGAATCCAAATTTTTTTCAGTCTGCTGTCAGGAAGCAGCCTGTCGCTCTGAGATGAAGAGTGACAGAGAGATGTGAATTCAGTGGACTGTTTGACTGTCTGGCTCAAGCGATTATCATGACAGAAATGGAAATTATGGTGTTTTTCTCTCTGATGACATCTTAGAGATGGGGATCTGACCACGCAGAAAATGGAGGAATTAAGGGTGGTGAAGTACAAATCGTGAATATAGATTTACCCATAATAGAGCAAAAGTCACTCTCAGGGGCATCAGTTAGTTTCTGCTTTGAGGACTGGGAGGATAAGCCACTAAAAGAGACTCTTCTGACATCTCAAACAAACAGTGGTACTCACCACAGAAGTGTTTCAGTCTATCCTGCATCTGTCTGGAATAAATGTTGGAGTCAGTTCTCCAACCCTCTAAGATGAAGGAAATTTAAATAATGTAATGCCAAACTAAATGTCTCTAATATTAAAAAAGAGAGGTGAAAAGATATGTTTGTGTTTGTGAGATAAGCAAACAAATCTCTGCACATTAAGTCTAGAAAAAAAGAAGTTACAACTTTCTTAATGCTTTATTCTCTACCGTCATTTAATTCATTTTATAATCACTCACTGTATAATTCATTTCTTAGTTTTAAACCTATCAAATTGATTGAATGTCAGTGTACCCAGAAAAAGTCACTGTGCTTTGGAACATGACCATATGGAACACCTACTTTTGGGTCTCTGTCATGGTGGACTTAAAGCGAAAATGAGCCTGTCATTACTAAGACGGCTGCACACCCTCTTTCAGGACAAAGGGCTCCTGTTTAATCCCAAACACCACTGTCAAAGAGAGGTTGACTCAAACTGTCAATAATATAACAATAATAATAATGGAGATATTGATAGCGGAAAAGTGTAGAGCAGGGAGGAAGTATTGAAAATAATAGTATAACACATTTGTTTGCAGTGTACATCATCTTATGAAGTTATTTGATTGATTCACTAGGACATTCTAGATGTTGTGTCCTGTTCTCTCCACACACAAATTCTAACATAGAGTACAACATATGAAAACATAAAACACTAGTTAGCACACACAGGTAGCGCCCTATATACTTTACATTAGGGCTAAATTACAGACCAGATTGCAAACAACATTTTATTTTGTCAGTCTCACATGCATTTTGACAGGGTCTTTGTTCGTTTTAAAAACAGCAATTTGTCTCAGTGGAGTGCTGACAAGAAAAACATATGTAAAATGGGAAATGACTATAATAACACCAACTGCAGCTGACTTCCTGCTATAATTCCTGGTTAGAATTGTAATTGTAGTGAATGGTTCAAATTAAATCCTGCAGATGCTTTGAGCTCTGGGCTTTAAATGTTATCTCTGTTTACTGATTATATCTGTTCTCTGGCATTGCAGATAAGATAACAGACATAGATAACCTAAATTACCTCTTAGACACAGCATTGCTGTGCATGTTTTTTGTCCTGTGTTACATGATATGTCTTACAATAAATGTCAGAACATATTGGTTGTACTAGCTGCAACAAACATAGATAAATATGTCCTGTGGATAGATGTACACTATCATGGTTGATAGCTCTTAATACAGCCCTTGAAAGGACTGAGATCCTAACTCAACCACCTACTTTCATGGTCACTGGCCCAAGCACAGAATTAGCATGCAGCATGTGAACACTCTGTCTTTAACTGCAGACCCTCCACACACTTCTTCTACGTGAGTACAAAAGATTAATAAAACATAAAGGTGAATTATTTGAATCCCTATTTGTTTGATGAGACTATCAATTTGCAGCCACTGATTTAACACAGGATTTATGGAAAATAAAGATTAATAATGAGATGGTCACCCTGTGAAATCTTTTCCATCTCTCAGTGTTCAAATGAACAAAGGAAGATGTTTGCAGAAATGACTGTCTGTCATTAGCCTCTCCTGTCTTGATCTCTCATACAGTGACAGTGGGCCAACACTGCAGACACTTCTCTCAATTGTGCTGTGTCAAAGTGACAGAAATCGACTTGTGGAGAGAGCTTTGGAAAAGTAATGTTGATATTTTCTTTCTTGATGAGGTGGCAACTGTGTAACTGATCAGGCTTCATTTACACAGTTAGACTAATAAAGACTTGATCTGCATATACCTCTTGGCAAATTAAACAAGGTTTTGGCTGCTCCTTGACGAACTATCTATCTATCTATCTATCTATCTATCTATCTATCTATCTATCTATCTATCTATCTATCTATCTATCTATCTATCTATCTATCTATCTATCTATCTATCTATCTATCTATCTACTTGCAAACTTCATATAATTGAAGGAAGGATGAATGGAAAAATGTTCCGAGACATTCTTGATGAAAATCTGCTGCCATCTACCAGGATGATGAAGATGAAACAAGGGTGGACATTTCAGCAAGACAATGATCCCAAACACACAGCCAAGGAAACTCTCAATTGGTTTCAGAGAAAGAAAATAAAGCTGCTAGAATGGCCCAGCCAATCACCTGACTTGAATCCAATAGAAAATCTTTGGAAAGAACTAAAGATGGTAAATGGTAAATGGACTGTACTTGTATAGCGCTTTTCTAGTCTTCCGACCACTCAAAGCACTTTTACATTACTAATCATTCACCCATTCACACCCATTCACACACTGATGACAGGAGCTACCATGCAAGGTGCCACCGCACATCAGGACCCTAACTAACATTCATACACATACATACACCGCAGGAACAGCCTGCAGGAGCAATTTGGGGTTAAGTGTCTTGCCCAAGGACACATCGACATGGACTGCCGGAGCCAGGTCAGAGTTCATAGAAAAGGCCCACGGAACCTTTAAGATTTGAAGACTGTTTGTGTGGAAGAATGGGCCAAACTCACACCTGAGCAATGCATGCGACTAGTTTCTCCATACAGGAGGCTTCTTGAATCTGTCATTACCAACAAAGGCTTTTGTACGAAGTATTAAATAAATTGCAGTAAGCGTGTTCAATACTTTTTCCCTGTGTCATTTCATTTTATTACACATAACTTAATTTCTGAACTTATTTGTTTTGTTTTCTTTGTATGTATGGATTACTTCGGTTGTTACCGACATCTGGTGAAAATTTCATTTCAATAGCACCTTTAGAAATATATTTACTGAGAAAAATGGTGACGTGTTCAATACTTATTTTACCCGCTGTATGCTGTATATATCACTACAATCTGCGCAGATGCACGACAGCACCCCCAGGTGGAGTCTCTTGACATAATGAACGATAAGTAAAGTGATTTTTAACGTTACTTATTATAATAAAGAGTAAAGGGGGAATTTCAAAAAAATAAAAGTATTACGATAGTAAAGTTTCTGAAAAAAAAAATACTAAGGAAATATTAAGTATTACACAATAAATCAAACCATTGACGCCACCATATTTTCCTGTATCATATTTTTTTCCCCCACCATGTAGGAACCTTTGTTTTCACCCATCCTTTCCGCCGGCGGACTGTTGGTGCAACATTCAACCCTCGTTACTCTGCGTCACTTCCTCCCCACGTGAAGCGCTCAGTACATGTGAGGAACAGTGTTCCATTCATTTACAGCAGGTTTCCTCACGTTTAGGGACCACTAGATCACATATTGTCATCTTATGATCGTCGATAGCAGGACTATGGAGTCGGCAGATGAGGAGTCGCTGCTCGGACAGGAGTCGGATGAGGAGAACAGTGAACTATCGGACGGAGAGGTGCGTGAACTGTTGACATGCTAACATTGGCTAACATTAGCGAGCCAAAGCTTACAACTGTAAAACTACTGTGCCGCTTAGTTGTTGTTGATTTATACAACATTTTAGATGAGACAGACTTCACACTTGTTTATAGTAACCTGATGTGAAGGCACAGCGGCCATAAGTTCCTAGTGTGTAATGTTAATTTCATACAGCCTAATAATTACATTGTACATCACACATGGATAGTCTTTAACCTCATACTAAAAACTTTTGCACACAACCTGCGCCAAACTGTACAGGCCTTTCTTTTTTTTTTTTTTTTTTTTTTTTTTTTTTTTTTTAAAGATATATTGTGCATATTTTTTCTTAATATCGTGTTGTATTTGTATTGCTGATTTTATCTATCCTATATTTATGTTTCTTGAATTTTGCAGCCCATGCTGTTTTTTTTAAATTCCTTATATCTACATGGCAATAAACCTGATTCTGAATCTGATTTAATAAAACTGTTACTTTGGTTCAGCATGCTGTTTATTTGTATATACATTGGCAGTAATTGTGTCTTGTGGCACAACAAGATATACGAGAATGCACTGTAACACACTTTGTTTTCTTTAGCTTCAAGATGCTTTTGCGAAGGGGTTGTTGAAACCGGGGATGAACCTTTTGGTGGATAAACCCAAAAAGTTTGTCAACAATGTGGTGAGTAAATTTAATATAACAAGTTCAACCCTGAAATGTTACAATCACTTTCCAGATGTGTTATATTAATGGTTAGTTATGGCATCTACAAAATAATGCTCATACATTGTGTGTTTTCCCTGTGTGTTGTGATGCAGGAGGGTTTGAAACAGTGCCTCGCTGACTTCCGTAGAGAGCTTCCCTGGGTGGAGAGGTTGGATATGACCAACCTGCCGGCTGAAGACATTATTTCCAAAGCTGAAGGGAAAGTTCCAAGTGCCAAAAATGGAGATGTCAATGCAGATGACGATTTCCAGAGAGAGATGTTTTTGTGAGTGACCATAACTCGATGAAATAAGTCTCTGTATCCATTTAAAAAAAATTCACTAGTCTGAAACTCTAGATTGGATGGCACTATTATTGATATTTTCAATAATAGTGCCATCCAATCTGACTGAATAATTTAGTGACTCTTTAAGGTATATTTGTTATTTTATTTATTCTACATCCAATGTTTCCTTCCAGTAAAGAAAATATATTCAGTAACTTATTTTTCAGTGCAGTTTACTAATTGATACTGTTTGAAAAAGCATCAACACATGTATGCTTTTGAGGATATATGGACATTTCTACATGCTAAAAAACATCTAACCCTGCCACAGAGTGCATATTTAACCAATTCATGATATGTCTTTGTGTTTGTTTATTTATAGCTATCGTCAGGCTCAAGCTACAGTTCTAGATGCATTGCCTCTCCTTAGCAAGCATGGCATAGCCACCAAGAGGCCTGACGATTACTTCGCAGAGATGGCCAAGTCCGATCAGCAGATGCAAAAGGTGAGCTGGTTCTTAGTTTTTCAAATCTTGACCAAAAAATAAAACGTAATTCTATTTTTTTTTTGTATATATCTTCAACTGAGTGTGGTGTACTGGATAAATATTTACGTGTAGCCTGACATGCATCATAACACCACCATGTGTCATGTTCTTATTATCGTCAATACTAGTTTCAGAATTTAATCCGAATTTTAGCACTAACAAAGATGTTTTCTGTTCCTCTGTCCAGATCAGGAAGAAGCTGATCTCAAAGCAGCTGATACTGGAGAAGTCGGAGAAGGCGAAGAAACTGCGCGAGCAAAGGAAGTTTGGCAAGAAGGTTGGTCCCCATTTTAAAAGATTATTACTCTTACAAGTCTCAAATGTCTTGCTCTTGGGGTCCAGTCTTTAAAGTAAATTGTTACATATAGGGTAAAGTTGCCCTTGTATGTTTACTAAAGATCTGCCTTTACACTGGTTATCATTTTTGTGTAATGTAATGGCAAGACTGCGTAAGCAGACACTAGACCAGCATTATTTTGGGGTTTCAACCTTTTGATTTGACACTACTTCGCCAGTCGCTAATTAATACTAATTTCCCTTTTTGGTGTGAAGAATAACATGAATTTGTTATGTGTGCTAGGTCCAAATAGAAGTGATTCAGAAGAGGCAGAAAGAGAAGAAGGCAATGATGACTGCTGTAAAGAAATACCAGAAAGGTGAGTGTGTGGTTTTTATTCACATGTTTAACTGTCATTTATAGTGCATTGAAGAAAAAATGTACTTCTGTAAAATGTTAAAGGTTATTAACATAGGTTAACTGTATGTAATGTTCCACAAAGTATTACTTTGTGAGATTTTTTTCAGATTGAGATTTTAACATTTCTGTTTATCCTCACTCCAAGGAATGACCGACAAACTGGATTTCTTGGAAGGAGACCAGAAGAAGGGTAAAGATTCTACTCCGGGCCCCAACAAAGCGGCGAACAAGAAGGGGTAAGGTTTTATATGTTAGCTTTGCACATTGCAATCATAAATAAATATCAAATGTGTTTCAACTCTAAACATTTGTGTCATTTTCACAAAAAGCTAAACTTTCTGTTGTTTTGATAGCCCCAATGCAAAGAGAAAATACAAGGACCAGAGGTTTGGCTTTGGAGGCAAGAAGAGCGGAAAGAAGTGGAACACCAAGGAGAGCCACAATGATGTTTCCAGTTTCCGCGCTAAAGTGGCTAATGCAAAGGGCAGCAAGGGAGGGAAGAAAGGCGCCAAAGGAGGAAAACAAAATGTGAGTCAAACACACATAAACTCTGCTGACAGATTTAATAACTATAGAGACATTATCAATGGAAATTATAAAGTTACTACATTTTCTTGGTGCTCAGAACTGTAGAAGCTCAATTTCTTTCCACTTTGCTTTTTCAGAAACGCCCGGGCAAGTCTGTGCGCAAGAAGATTAAGTCTCGCTCGTAAAAAACTGACTGAGGCTAGCTGGACATTTACCGTGTTTCTAGGCAGGAATTCCCTCACCTGCTCCTCAAGTCTCTCCACCAGGTGACATTTAGGAGAATATGGGCTTTTCTTCTAAACTTTTTGTATAACATGCCTTCAGTAAAATGTGTCTGGATCAATATGGAGGACCCTTCAAGTCACACACACACAGAGAGGGAGACATCTTGCGATATTGCTTCGGAAGCAGTTTGAAGGACATGACTGGTGAAGAAAAGGTCTACCTTTGCAGAAATGGCGAACCCAAGAGTGGACTACACAGAGCTACCCACACCACAAAATTGTTTCCCGAAAAGAGAGTATTTGAATGTTAAGAGAATATATTTTCTTCTTTTTTAGTTGTCCAATTTGTCTTGTCTGTGGACATAATTAGTTTTCCATATACCTATCTTATAAGGTTTTTTAAGCCACTTGTCTACACCGGC
Source organism: Anoplopoma fimbria (assembly GCF_027596085.1). Lineage (NCBI taxonomy): Eukaryota > Metazoa > Chordata > Actinopteri > Perciformes > Anoplopomatidae > Anoplopoma > Anoplopoma fimbria. The sequence goes on from NC_072456.1 coordinate 10,753,107, forward strand.
CTCCTTGCTGTCTACACTGTGTGTGCTCTATGAGTTTAGTATTTTTTGTTTTATTTTTTCTTACTCAGCGCCTTGACTCATTTATTCTCTCCCATGTGACATGACATTTTATAATATTGAGCAGCTGTTTGTTTTGCCCTTTCTCCTATTCATCAATATGATTAGAATGTCGTGGGCAAGTGTGCTTTGTATAGACTTGGGCAAATGTTGCCCTTGAGCTCGCTAAGATGGGAATGCTAAAGAGAAGCTTCTGGCGGTGACACCTGTATGTTTGTATGAAAAACAAATAAATCTGAACAACAATTGCTCGCAGTTTGGAGTTTGACTTTATTTACATTCTGTCTTGCTCTAATTTGATGCAAGCAGGGCGGCTTCTTTATGTTTGGTGATGTCTGTGCCGAATCTGTAGAAATTGAATCTTCTGTCAATGCGGTTTGATGGGATCTGGGGGGGGGGAAGGACAGAATAAGCATATGAGTTAGATTTGGAAATAAAGATTGAAATAACCATTACACAAGACCAGAAAACACACATTCATGCTTCTGTGACTGATTTGCTTTTGATAGTTGAAGTAAATGTAATTAAATTCAGGTCCATCCATCCTGATGTGCTGCAGTTTTGCGGCTGTGGCACATGAGGTAGAGCGCTTGTCCCGTAACCACAAGGTTTGTGGTTCAAACCCCTCAACCAGCAACATGCCGAGGTGTCCTTGAGCAAGACACCTAACCCCAAGTTGCTCCCCGGGCGCTTCATTGCAGCCCACTGCTCCTCCGGGATGGGTTAAATGCAGAGAAATAATTTCCCCATTGTGGGACTAATAAAGGCTTAATTATTATTATTATTAACTGTAATGAATTTTCAATGCAGTGTTCTCCTCACCAGCGGCGTTGACATCCATCCTATCTCTTGACTCTCAGTCTGTGGCATTGAATACTTCTTGGTGGGTTCCAGGTGGGCCTTGTGGAGGGCCTCGATGAAGCCAGCTGGGGAAAAAAGGAAAATGTATTATATGTTCTCAAACATTCACACAATTATTTAACGTTTATCCAGAGTAGAAGAGCAAAGCAAAAATAAAAGTATTTCATGTAAACTTACAGTTCTCTGCAATCACTTCTTTTGGTTTTCTAGACATGGGTTTGTCTGGTATGACATGGACTAAAATGTGGAAGATAAACAATGTGAGAAACACGTATCATACACAGTACAAGACTTTAGGTTTCCACCTGCACACCTGCTCACTCACGTTTCCGGTGTGGGTTGATGCTGAACTCCGTGTGGAGCTTCTGGTGTCTTTGCTCTTTCCGGACCGTCTCAACGTGAATTGCATTCTGATGGACCACACCCAGCTTCTGCTTTCCTGACATATTTAAGAAAAAAAAAAAAAAAATCACCGCTGATACCGAGACGTGGCAAAACAAAGAGGGTTACGATGACGCTGGGGGGTATATATATATATATATATATGATATCGTTACCTGGCAACTGTAAACACTGCCTGGCGCTGCAGTGACGTCACTCGGACACACGGTGGAGGAAGGCGCTCAGATGTGGTCTTTGTTGGATGGAGATCATCACCTCACGTCTCAGCGGCGGTGGAGTAACGAAGGACTCTGTTTGGAGGTGCTTGAGTCGGACTATTTACTGCAATTCAGAGGGACATTTTGTAGGCCGAGGGTCAATTACTTTTTACTCCACTACATTTATTTGAATACCTTAATTAAGTAACTTTTTTTAAATCTTTTAGATAGATAATAAAACATATAATCAACAAAACTTTGAAACGTTAAGTTCGAAATCAAAGTTATTTAACTTATAGAAACGGGGCGTAGTGTTAACTTCTGCCTACTTCTTTTCAAACATTTATTTTTTTATTTATTTCGTTTATTTAGAATTTGCTGTATATGTTAACTGAACACTTTATTGTTTATCCTCCTTTTTTTCTTTTTATTTGTTGAATGTCCCTGAAAAAAACCCCATTTTAATCTGATGCAACTTTATTGAAGATACTCTCAATGAGAAATGGGCCATTCTACATAAAGCATATTTTTACTCTTGGTACTTTCAAATATTTTTGTACTTTTGAGTGCAGGACTTTAACTTAATTTACATTCAATCATATTCTAAATATTTAATATATCATAATATAAGCTTGTATTTTAATTGTCAATACTAGATTAATGAAGATTTTGTTGTTTTTGTTGTTTTGCTGTATTTGTTGTAGTTTAGACTAAATACTTTGTAACCTCTCTCTGCAGGTGTTTTGCATTTACTGTGTTTTCAGTTTGAAGTCAAAAATTGTTTGCTGCACTCGAAAGGAGTGCCAGAGTCGGGAATTATTAATATATATATTTTTGGAATTGCTGCTGGCATACAAGAACTCAACTAAAAGTATTAAGAATCACTTACAAAATGTAACTTTTGTCAAAAAAAAAACCTTCATGCCAAGGTTACATGTCTTATATTTGAATGACTCTGGATGATGATTCAGAGTGTATTTTGGGTGCAGCATTTTGCCCACAGAGACAGAAAACCAAAGGAAAATAATTTCCAAGGGGAATAATCATTGCATCACATTCAATACTCTAGTTTACAGACACTCAATACATTCAGTGTTCGATCTAGAAATTCTGCAACATTTTAATTTTCCTTACTGTGTGACTAGAAATAAGTATTTTCTAGTTTCTAGTCTTTCAGAGCTTTGCAGGCTTCCCACTGACTTCCAGAAGCCATTTGTTCATCCCAATAAACACCGTTTTCCCTTCAAAAGACTGCTGTTTTGTGCCATGTTGAAAATGTTTGCCTGGAGCAAACAAACACATCAAAATGTAGGGAAAGAGTGCTGAATGAATGAATACGTCCAGACTGTGAAAAGCCAGCCAGAGTACAGTGGGATTTTTTTTATGTTCTCTTAGGGTGACAGATGACAGTTGAGGCATTTTTCCCGGTCCACTCACCAGGCCTGTCTGCTGTACGTCTGCACAAACACACACAACACACTTTTACTGCATGTGCACAAGCCTTTACGAGTGCATGTGTGGCCGCTGGCCTAACAGCATTTCACATGAACGAGAAACAAACTTTTAAGAAAGTATCACGACCTCCCCGAGATGACCAGTGACCTTGTAACAGCGCAGTGTGTGTGAAAAACGTAGAGTGGCATTTGTTCACATTGTCTTGGAGTACACTTGACTTCCCCTGCTCTCTGCGGTGTCATGGAGCACATAGAAATAACAGTACTTTCACATCTTGTAAATAGTACTTATGGTTGGGTGGTTGCTGTTGGGTGCACTGATATTCCTTTCAAGGCTACAGTTACAACCGTGGGCTGCCTGCTGACTTCTCACCACTTGTCTGGTCACATTTCATTTCCCTTTCATTTTGGTTTTCCCTTCCTCCTCTTCCTCCAGCTTTTCTCCCCTCGCACTGTCCCATCTGCTCTTCTTGGAAGTAATGCCTTTGTTTGTACGCTCCCCTGTTTCCATCTTTGTGTGGTTGTGTGAACTATGTGTGTATGTGCTTCTTGTCACAGCAACAGACAGCTTAATAAAGGTTGAAATGTTCAGCTCTGGGTTCCCGTTTCATAACCCGATTCAAGCTTTATTGGCTCTGCGTGAAAGATATAATGGAAACAGGTAATAACTCAAACACTGGAGGGGGAGATTTCAGTGATTTCAGTGTGGGTGGGTGACAAGTCCCCCGTGCTGTTGGTGTATGTGTGCGAGGAAGAGTGAGCAATATGTATTACCGGAGGATGGGTAGGCTTGTGGTGTCAAGCTTTGTTCCCTGGCTCCTGTCACAGTGTCGGACCGAGTTATCATCAAGGCAGCTTTTGAGTTCCTGAGGCTGGGGATAGTCAAAGGCCAGTAGTGAGTTTGTTCAAAATCCAGAGCACCCACATGCTGGGGAAGGTACTACACATGGTGTGTGAGTTGATCGAATATGACACGGTTTCAGCTAACTATTTCCCATTCTCCCTCTCTAACATGTATACTTAACGAAGAGCCATTTGTCTGTCAAGTAATGTGTGTTAACACTTGTCTCCATCATCCCCTTAGTGTTAGCGGGGAGGAAGCATTTTGTTTGGTTTTAATGTGGCTGAGGAGAATCATTAGTGACTGACTAGTGTGAGGTGGAATGTGGTGAAAGCATTATCCAGTAAAGATTTATGGACATGATTAAATTGACTTGACATTGTCCTTTATTGCCACTTTACTGACTTGCTTCAACAGATATATTTAAAATCATGGCTTTCAAAATTATTTAACAGCCTCTGAATGTTGATATTCATGTACATTTCTGGATGGAGTCTTGGATGGCATGCTTTTTGATTTACTTTTACTTATTTTATTATTTTCTTTTATTTTCCTACTTTGTCTTTTCGATTTGTCCCTCAGTTGATGGCCTTCGGGAGGGGTGATTTTCATCATTGCTAACAGGTGTCATGTTGCATATGTATTAAATGTGGCACATTGCATTGTGGATTTGTTAGCAGAAAGTAGTGTACATCCCATCGACATGGAAAGTTATATGTTTCCATTGAGTGCACAATGTAAAGCAAACATTTCATATCAGAATCTGGCCACTAAAATAGCCAACAGTAAAGATCGTGCACTATAAAGTTAAAGGGATTGATATCAGACACAGCCACTGAGTGTGTTCCAGAGAGACCTCAAAAATATATATATATATAAAATTCTCAACGCAACTCACCTGCTTTCTTTCTGAGAGATTGCTCCTCACTGTTGCACACCTGTGTCGAATTTGGTAATTGACTTGTGTGAGTGAACTGCAGTTAAACACTACTCATGCTCTGAGGAAGGTGTTTGGCTGAAACTATCAGCAATTCTATTTGAATTCAACATTAATCTGCACAAACATTAACTGCTTTGATGGTGTGACAACTTTGATTTTTATTTGAAGTGTTGATTGCATGATGTGGCCTTTAAAAGGAGAACTCGCTGATATAATCTAATGAAGGCTTCAAACCAAAACACCTCAGATTTAGAGGATTTAAATAACATTTGTCCATTAGTTTTTAATAAAATTACCCAAAACATCACCAAGATATGAAATTACTTCTTTTTCTCTATTACATCTGGTGAGCTTTCTTTTTCCTATGGTCTTGGGAAAAGTAAATAAATTAAATCTTTCTCAAATTGAATTTCAATGCAGGAGAATCAACTAGTTTCTTCTTATGTGCATAATGTCTGGATACAATTTGGGGAAAATTAAATGGCAGAAGGTCTGAACTACACCCTCAAGATAAAAATCTTCCAAAGAGCAACCATAAGGTTTGAAAAAGACTCCTTGATCACGCAATCAAAGCTATTATCCACACATCTCAATTCCACATTTTAAATTTATTAGAAAAAAACCTTTGAATATATACAAAGAATAAACCTTGCAGCATGAGTGCCTTTACTCTCGTGTTTTCCTCACAGATCACTTGCTCTCTTCCAAGATAACTCCATGCATCAGCACCAGCCTCTGACCTTTCCTAACATGACGTTGTTTTAATTACCCAGTGCCCTCCATTACCTGCTAATTAAAAGCTATGTCATGTATTATTCAGCCATTTTCTCCACCATTGCTCTAACATGAAACAAACGAGAAGTGCACCTTTTTTTACCGTCATGCTCCATCTAATCCACTCTTACATGTGAATGATGGCTAATGAAAGCCGCTGATATTTTTCTAAGAGGTGGCAATGTTTGCCGAGGTTTTTAACCGTAATGAAATCCCTCAGTATTTTTTTTTTTTTTTTTTAATTCGGGAAGCTGCTGACCTTTGCTTGGAGTGTCTGTGAGTGAGATTCAAAGGAAGCTGTACCATTTTCAATCAAGCACCACTTAATAAAAATGTAAATTGATTTTCTGTTGCACAAATGCAGTCCGGAATGGAATTTTAAATAGCTGCCTACATTGAGAATGCACAAGTATGACCAGTGATAAGAAAATGATTGGGTAGTATAACCTTCAGAATTAAGATAAGCACAACATTATATATATCCACAGGTAAATTATGTCTTTGCCGTGCATTAAACTGTGGTAAATGTCTTCAATATCTTGTTTTAATTTGAGTGTGCATAGCATTCAAACTTTAAACTTTTGAGTACCTTTGAATGTTTATTGTGGTATTTAAAATGTAACGGAATTAATAATCAATGTATTTAATTGTTTCAATGGAACCCTTGGTGGGTTAAGTTGCCGACCATGAACCATTATTCCCCATCTCTTTCTCGTCTCATTTACTATTATCTCTCAACTTTCTACTTTATAATAAAGGCATACAGTGTCCCAAAATCACCTACTTAAAATAATATAATTAATGCTAACAAAAGCTCTTATTTTTTCAGATTTTGTGTATCTAATTTTGAAATGTCATGCCTCTATTTTTGCAGAAAGAGTTTGAGATTCCTTTTCCTTATACCTCATATTTTTTTTAATGCCTTCCAAAATAATCTATGAGCATTTTTGGATCAATCCTGTCACAGTCACGCCTGTTCACTCTTCCTGCACTCTGTCTATTTCTCTCAGCTCACAGCCCAGCCCCCGCTCTCTTACCACACTCTCCCTCACTCACCTAATCAGCCTCATGCAGTGCACCTGTCTGCCACACCCACCTCATCAGCACAATCACTCTCACCTGCTCACTCTGCTGCACTACTCACCTCAGTATAAATACCCCAGTCTCACACACACTCACTGCCAGATCGTTCTCCGCATTATGCCAGACCTTCCAACGTTGTTCCCCCGGACTGATTTCACGTTGCCGACCCCGCTTGTTTGGACTTCTCCGCCTTGCCTCTGCCCCGGTAACTGACTCAGCCTTCTGTCCCAGACCACGGTATTCCTACCTTGCCTCTGCCCCGGTTAACCGACTCAGCCTTCTGTCCTCGACCACAAGATTAGCCTTTGCTCCTTTTGGTTTTTGTCTGCCTGCTCCGCTGACGGATCAGCGCTCGCTCGAGTGGAATATACCCCGTGAGTTATCTCCTGCCTGTCTGTCTGCTGTTTGTTCCGCTTTGAATAAAGCTCCAGAACTTTGCTCTGTCTCCTGGTCGTACTGCACTTGGGTCCACACACCACCCGTTACAGTACGATCTTGCCAGAACATGGATCCAGCACACGACACCTCGCCACAGGCTCGGTTCGCGTCTATGGAGGAGGCGATCCAGAGACACGGGACCCAGCTCGCCGCCACCACCGCCGAGGTTCACCTGAGGGCTGTAACGCATTCCTGACGAACTACTCCATTTTGTTCGCGTTACAGCCATACGCCTTCGCCACCAAGGAAGCACGAGTGGCATATTCTATCAACCACCTGGCGGGGAGAGCCCGCCTGTGGGGAACGGCGGAGTGGGACCGCCGAACTCCTGCTTGCGCTTCCTTCCAGACGTTCTCCGAGGAATTACGCAAGGATTTCGGAGAGGTTTCCTTGGGACCGGACGCCACCGGTGGATTGTTGGGGCTCCAGCAAGGTAATCAAACTGTCACAGACTATGCCATAGACTTCCCAACCAAGCTCGCCTAAGTTCGTGGAATTTGGCCGCTTAGTGCGACGCTTGCATGCTCGGCTTGGCGGACTACATCAAGGATGAACTTATTTCCTTCGAGCTGCCCACCTCTTTGGACGGTCTGATCGAGGTGACCTCTCGACTGGACCGCCGCATCCAGGCCCGGCGGTTGGTGAGACGCCAGGGTCGTTCCAGCCACGATCGTTCCAGCCACGATCGATTCCCCAACGTTATGCACGCCACAACCCAGCATCATCCGCTGACCATTCCGCCTCATCGAGAGACCGAGCCCATGCAAGTGGGACGCACCAGACTCTCCACTGAGGAGAGTGATCGACGACAGAACAACCTCTGCATGTACTGTGGCCAGGCTGGCCATTTGGTCTCCAACTGCCCGGTAAAAGCTCGGGCTCGCCAGTAGTTAAGGAGGTACTGGTGAGCCGAGCCGTTTCCCGACCCTCCTTCTGCCAGAGACCCCTTTTCCACACCAAGTTACTCCTACCCGAGGGTTCCCAGACAATGTTTCCTGATCTAAAGACCCTCTTCTTCTCCTTGAGGAGGGACTTTATCTCAGGATTGATCCAGGGTTTGCTGTTGGAAAAACACCGTACAGTCCTGGTGGGTACGGTGTTCTCCACACAAACGTTTATGTAGTCCATTATGGTGTCTGTGAGGCCCTCGATGTCCTCCCCATGGGCATCACTGAACACTTCCCACACAGTCGAGTCAAAGCAGTCCTTAAGAGCCTCCTCGGCTTCATCGGACCATCGTTTGACTGTGCGGGTCACAGCTGGCTGCCTGTGCACAAGAGGTTTGTACACAGGCCGGAGGTGCACCAGGTTGTGGTCAGATCTTCCCAGGGGAGGGAGGGGTGATGAGGTGTATGCCTCCTTGGTGTTGGCATACAGCAGGTCCAGGGTTCTGTTGTCTCTGGTGGGGCAGGTGATGTACTGGGTGAAGGTGGGCAGAGTGGAGGACGGAGGGGCATGGTTAAAGTCACCAGAGAGGAGGAGGAGGGCATTGGGATGTTGTGTCAGCAGCCTGCTTATCGCCGAGTGTATGACGTCACAGGCCGCTTCTCCGTTAGCAGAGGGGGGAACATACGCAGCTATTGTGATAACATGCGAGAATTCCCTCGGTAAATATACCGGCCTCATGCTAACGGCCAACAGCTCAATGTCCTCTGTACAGGTCTGCTCCTTAACAGTGATGTGCCCAGAGTTATACCATCTATCATTCACAAACACTGCCAGGCCTCCTCCCATCCTCTTACCGCTGTCCTGTCTGCCCGGATGATGCGGAACCCGTCCAGTGCAGCGTTGGTGTCCGGAGTCAGCTCGGTGAGCCATGTCTCTGTGAACACCATGACGCTACACTCCCGGTATTCCCTCTGATGGCGAGTCAGTGCTGATAGCTCGTCCATCTTGTTGGGGAGAGACCGTACGTTTCCCATGATGATGGAGGGAAGGACGGGTTTAAAACGTCTGCTCCTGGCGCGATGTTCTGCCCCAGCACGGCATCCCCGTCTCCTCCTCCTCAGCTCACGGGGAACCTCGGGTCTCTCCTCCGGCAGCAGCAGCACCGTGTCCCGGAGCGCTAACAGCTGACCCCTGCTGTAAACAAAGGGGGCCATGGCTGCGGGCTGAGACTCCGGGCACGGAGGTGAAAAGTGCAGAAAACTGCAGGTAGACCACGTGAAACTCTACGTGTCTCGCTGCCATAGTGCAAAAATGTTTACAAAAATTAAATAAGTAAAAGAAGTAACAGAAAGTAACAAAAAAAAACACAATTTAAAGGAAAAAGCTCACAGGTGAGCAGGAGCTGCTGTAAGAGGCAGCCACTCGCGCGGCGCCAAATCTATCTATATTGGTCACACATCTACCTGGACTTCGTCACCGGGTTGCCCTCATCCGACGGCAACACCGCCATCCTGATGGTGGTTGACCGGTTCAGCAAAATGGCCCACTTCATCCCTCTGCATAAACTCCCGTCTGCCAAAGAGACAGCCGAACTCATCTCCATCCACGTCTTCCGCCTACATGGGATTCCAGTCGACGTCGTCTCTGACCGGGGTCCCCAGTTCACCTCAATCTTCTGGAGGGAGTTCTGCACACTGTTGGGGGGCCACCGTAAGCCTGTCCTCTGGGTTCCATCCACAGTCCAATGGCCAAACAGAGAGGAAGAACCAGGAGATGGAGACCGCCCTCCGATGTCTGGTCTCCTGGAATCCTGCCTCCTGGTCCCGCCAGCTGGTGTGGGTGGAGTACGCGCACAACACCCTGACCAGCTCCGCCACCGGCCTGTCTCCTTTTCAGTGCGCCTATGGCTTCCAACCTCCTCTGTTCCCCGCACTGGAGAAGGAGGTTTCCTGCCCCTCAGTCCAGACCTTCATCCGCTGCTGCCGTCAGACCTGGACGAAAGCCCGAACAGCCCTGCTTCGGTCCGCCGACCGCTACTCGAATGCTGCCAACCGACACCGCACTCCAGCCCCCGTCTACCAAGTGGGGGATAAGGTGTGGCTGTCGACCCGGGACCTACCACTGCGGGTAGAATCCAAGAAGCTGGGGCCAAGGTTCATCGGTCCCTTCGAGGTTGAGAAAGTCATCAACCCAGCGGCAGTAAGGCTCAAGCTCCCCAGGTCCATGCGCATCCATCCCGCGTTCCACGTCTCCAGGGTGAAACCAGTCAGGGAGAGCCCCTTGATGCCGGTGGCTCCTCCTCCACCGCCTCATCGAAGGAGGACCTGTCTACACCGTCCATCGCCTGCTTCGCTCTCGTCGCTGGGGTCGGGGTGTCCAATACCTGGTGACTGGGAGGGATACAGTCCTGAGGAGAGGTTGTGTGTTCCAGCTCGTCACATCTGTGATCCTCGACTCATTGTTGCTTTCCATCGACAGCACCCGGACCAGCCCTCCAGGAGAAAGACACTCAAGAGACTCCCAAGTAAGACAGTGAGGCCTCGTCGTCCGGGCCCAAGGAACCCTTCCTCCAGACCCCCTCCACCCACCCTACTGAAGATCCAGACTCTGCGGCCTCGGAGGAGTACACACACACTCACTGCCAGATCGTTCTCCGCATTATGCCAGATCTTCCAGCGTTATTCCCCGGACTGATTTCCCGTTGCCGACCCCGCTTGTTTGGACTTCTCCGCCTTGCCTCTGCCACGGTAACTGACTCAGCCTTCTGTCCCCGACCACGAGATTAGCCTTCGCTCCTCTTGGTTTTTGTCTGCCTGCTCCGCTGATGGATCAGCGCTCGCTCGAGTGGAATATACCCCGTGAGTTATCTCCTGGTCGTACTGCACTTGGGTCCACACACCACCCGTTACACAATCCCATCTATGGTTAAGGTATAGTTAAGTCTATGCAACTACTCTAACAACCATGTCTTTAACCTTTAATTTGCAACTAAAATATCTATTGAGAGAAATGTAATGCCAACCAAATTAATAAAAAGATTTTCCCATCTAAGTAGCCAAATATTCATACAGAACGTATCTCCAAAACAATCTATGTCAATGTAGTATTTCTTTATTTTTTTCTACATTATCAGCTTGTAGCAAAGAATTATTAATATTTTGCTGATAATGTTTAGGCACTCAAAGCATTTTGTTTGGGTTAGAAAAGATTTTCGTTGGTAGGAAATTAAAGAAATAGTGATTTAAAGCAAGGGGCATCTTTGCTCTATTAACATTCAACCCACACGACACATTTTCTATACCCTAACTAAAATACGTTTGCTGCCTAGATCAGGATGTAAACTGCCAAAACCTTTTTGTACGCCCACCAACCACCTCCCTACAACTTCAGGGTGGTGCCAGTGAACATAATCAAGGTAGAAAACATGTTTGACTAAACAAAATTTCTGTACACATTTTTTTCGAGAAAACATGGTTAGTTGCTAAGTTGTGGTAAAAGAAAGACGAAGGTCATGGTTGAAAATATAAACCATGTTGATGTCAAAATGAGCTTTTGCATGTCCAACAAGGCATCCTCTCTCGACAGTCTCATCTCCTCCACCAAAAAAAAACGACGACCAAATTATAGCATGATTTCATATGAACCCTTATTAAATGAAAAAAAAAGTTTCTCAGCTGACATTAAAGAATTTGTTAGAGAGCATGCTAAGCTGTACTGAGATCTCCAATGACGACCGTGAGAAAGTGGTTTGGCTTCAGGACCCCCGTGTCTGCGCTGTCTGTGGCTGCCAGTCAACCAGAACACTAATCTAACAGCAGATACGATCCCACCCATCTCAGCCCTTTGTCTCCTCACGTACTGTGATAATAATTTATTTCAGCTTTTCATCTGATTTTATTTTTTTGGGACCCCAGTAGAGGGACTGAGTGTTTACTTATCTGATTATGGATTTTTATCTTCCTCTCTTTTAAACAACTCATGTTTGGAGAAGCAGGGCACCTTTACGCAGACGCACACACCTCTACTGTGTTACTGTTCTATCTATTCACCTTACGAAAGAAACAACAGGTGATAGCAGCACCACATGCACTGGTACTTGTGCGAACACATGCACACTTGTGCTTTCCCGTTTGTTTTGATAGTGTTGTGGGTATCTGGGGCTCCCTGGAGACAGCATGGTCGTGGGAAAGCTGTCTTCCCATCAGATGCTAGCTCTGTGTCACCATTGCTCTTGTCTGTAATCTCCTGTTTTGTCTCACCGAAGGAGACTTTCTCAAGTAGGACAGAGCACAGCAGAGATTACTGCAGTATAGATTAGGATAGACCTCACAGCAGATCGCTGTACCACACGTCAGTTCCTCAAATAATAGGTTTATGTAATGAAAATTATGGGAGAAAAAAGGGATGATTGTAATTTGCAAAACAAGTTGTGTTATATACTTCACTAGCAAAGAATAATGAATGAGTTTTCTCCTGTTAACAATAGTGAACACAACAACAGTCAGTTAGATTTGGTTAGGTCAGGACTATGGGATATTAAATCATCCATCTTTGTTCAGTACATCTTAGCCTTTCATACCTTCAGGTGTTCATAAATTACAGGAAATTCTTTCTATATTACAAAAATGTCAAATTAGCGGTAACCTCATTGATTAAATCCATGAGAAGCAGTTCATTATCAGTTATTTGTTTCAGTATTGGCTGAAAAAAAATCCATATCGAGCCCTTTCCTGATTTGTTGCCTACTGGTCAGTGGTGGGGCTGAACACTCGATTGTTGAAACGTTTCATGGCTGTGAGGCTTTGCATTTACTTTTTCCACCACAATTTTGTAAGTGTTTACTGCAAAACACGGAAGGGCCGATGCAGGTTACAATTGGAAATGCAAAAAAATGCATTTAATACAAAGTTGCAGCAGTACTTTTTCATCAGAGATATTATGCCTTTATGCAAATATTTTTTTTTAAAGCACAGTATTTATATTTTCAAGACAAATTTATCATGCAACCAATAATTTTATGGGAGCAAACAAAAATGTAATCTGTGTTCAAACAATGTATTGAGTTATTTTACTAATTTGATCTCTCTCAAACCCTTGGACACAGAGCCTCCTTGCTCTGTAAAGACAGACACATTGGTACAGTGTGCTAGATTATCAATTATCAAAGTGCACTGAAAGAAATGATGAGTAGACACATCCCAGCCACACATGAGCCATTTATACAGTGTTTTTGATATTATTTTATGATATTCTGATTGTAAGTTAGTTAGAAGGCCTATCTAGCTGGAAAACTGAACTTTAACTGTTTTTTCAAATACTTAAAATGGCGCGGCGCATGCTCAGGATTAATTTACAAATATTCTGTCATACCCATATTACATTACATTACAGTCATTTAGCAGACGCTTTTATCCAAAGCGACTTACAGTCAGTAGTATATTACATATCATTCACCCATTCACACACTGATGACAGGCTACCATGCAAGGTGCCACCATCAGACTCTAACTAACATTCATGCAACATCCAGTCCACACCGATGGCAAGCCTTCGGGAGCAACTTGGGGTTAAGTGTCTTGCCCAAGGACACATCGACTGCCGAAGCCAGGTATCGAACCACCGATCCTCTGAATGGAGAACTACCTTGCTCTCCACTACGCCACAGCCGCCATATCCAGGCAGCAATGTGACTTGAAAACTCAGATGTGTCCAGCAACACTTTTAAGGGTCTCATAATCACATTTCCCCTCATATTGGCCTCCTGACCGCAGTAGCTTGTCTTCATTAGCAGCGATGGCCTGGAGTGAGTGTGTTAGGTTGATGGGTTCTGTCTGCCTTGCCTGATGCTAGCATAAGCAAGTGATTAGCTCATCGTTAACTGGGTAAGTGGTGAGCAAAACAGGACACCGCTGTGTTTGTGTGTGCTTTATTGTGTGTGTGAGTGAGAGGCAGTGTGCATGGATATAAGAGATGAAACATTTTTGAATATGAGAGATTGTTTGCACACCCTGACTCTCATCCCATAGATTTGCTGAAGAAATTGTGTTTTCGCTCTCCGCCCCGATGCCTCACTTATCCGACCGCCTCAGTAATGTGTGTGTTCGGCCTTCTGGTGAAGACAACACCACCCCAGCTCATAACACATGCAGGGTTGCACATACATACATACACATACAGAATGACAATTAATCTGTTTGTACTACAGCTCCAGATGTGTGTTGTACTGGATTGGTGTATTTGTTGGGAGTGAAGTGCAAACAAACTCACTCAGACATTTTAGCCAGGTATACACACTCTCTCTGTCACTGCCTCTCCCTGTTCCTCCTCCAGACTCAGCAGAGAATCTGGTGAATACACATCAAATAATTGGTCATGGCATTGACATATTATGAAAGGAGCATGAATGACAGCTCATTATTCTTTCACACATTGCACTTGGTCTTTTTGAAACACAAGCATATACAACCTTAAATATAAACCAACCACCAGTTGGCAATCTGTAATCAGTGCCATCATGTACAAGTTAAAAGATACACATGAGTTCTTCACAAATAGGTGTTGAACACTAGAAAAGAAAATGAATTGATACATCAACATACACATGGAGAGGTAACCCTTTAGTTTAAAGGTGAGTCATTTTTTATGGATTTTAAAGGATTTTAGGGAAAACAATAAATGAAAGAACAATGTGATTTGGTACTAATTATGAGGGTGAACTATGTTCTGAAAGTTAAATTATTTGTGCTGAGATTATCTTGATTTCCAGAAGAGTTAATTTATAACAACTGCTAAAATCTGAATAACCAGAAAAACAGATAAATATAAATCCAATTAAAAAGTGCCATTTCATTAGAAATGTTGTCCTTCTTATATTCTTATATTGAATTATCTGTAGACAAACAAATTAAAGTTGCACTGTGGAGTTTTCTTGGAAACAAACACATGTCTGTGTCACCCCATTCTTTCCTCATAAAACATTTTCAAAGCGGATTTGTTTTTAAAGTATTTTGAAGTCCAAACTCCATGTACCCGAAAATATTTACCCTATTAGTCCCGTCTCCCAGCTTACAGCCTCTCAAAACATTGTCTGGTTTCTTCCACAGGTTTGGTGCAAGTGTGTGGTTGGGATCTCTGACTCCTCTGTTTGGTTTCCTCGAGCCTTCATGACCTACACACATGCCTGCTCAGTCATCACTAATCACCTCATAATAGTGTAACCTGGTTTACAATACTGGCTACATATTGTTGTTGGCCAGTTTTCAGTGCTTCTTTGCCAAATAGTCCCATTGCCAAGCAGATGTAGCATTGCAACCATTTACATTTCCTCTACCTGTTTTTCTCTTATCAGTTTTCTGCCTCACTACCCGTTTCTACCATCCGTCTGATTACCTGCTCTCCTGCCTCGGCCCCTTTGATTTTTGTGTCTTGCAGCTGTTCTTTTTGAAGAATGTAAACTGCCTATCACCATATTTACTATGTCAATGTCTGTCTGCATTTTGGTCCAGTTACCTGTTGCCAACTTCACAACATCCTGTCTGTCTAATCTAGTTTCTCACACTCCCACAGGTATATTAAAGAGGAAAAACATGTGTCCCTCAAGGCAAAATCATATTACTTTGTTGTCAGCTATGCCTATTTTTTTTTTTTACTTCTACACAGTGTTGTTTTTGCGGTTATATGGGAGAAGACAGGAGAAGCGAAAAGTCATTAAAGCCTTATAATATTTTTGTATGCCTGGGTAAAGTGAGATGAGCTGTAGATTTATAATGTAACCCAGTAGTAAATATTAAATGCTGCCTCCTATTCTTTGGAGCAGGTGGCCAGGTACCATACATTGCGCCTTTAAAGTATGCACTAGATACTTAAAATATGCATCGTTTAACATATTAATTATTGCTTGAATAAACAGTAGTATGTATCTTTTTAAGATGCACTGAACTGTAATTATCAAATCTACCTGAGAGTCTTGTTGCCGGTTGGAGATGCGTTACCATTTTGCCTAGCAAAGTTAAATCAAGTACTATTGGTTTCATTTAGGCAGCAACCTCCAGTTCTGAAAAGTGAAACAGAAGTACCTAAACTTGAGAAACTCCTCCGGTTGCAAAAAGAAGTCTGATTTTATGGAAGTCTATGAGAGAATTACCCTACTTTTCTCTTGTTTTATATCCTCAGTTAACATTGTTGGTCTAAATTTGTAGTTTCAAGTGTCATCAAAACTGCATGATGTTCATTTAGTAAATGATGGTCCCCATAAGGGTGAAATAGACCATAAAGCGAAGAATGCTTTAGGGCGGGTCTACCTTGTGAATAAAAGTTATTTGCCGCAACCAGAGTCATATACAGAGTTTCTATATCTCGCTCACAGTCCAAATATTTCACTGGTTGCAAAAAAAACAAAATGGCAAGCCCAAAACCCAGCTGACGCTACCGGGAGCTGCTGCACTATTTACAGCAGCTCGTCCATTTTAATATTTTAACTTTTTTATACTCTTTTATGACAACCGCAGCTGGTTGCTAGGAGACGGAGCGGCAAAGGCTGGGTCCTCCGTGGGCTGCAGCCGCTGGATTGGGACACAGCTACAGTCTATGGTTTCATTCTAAGGTTTTGGAGGTATAGAAAAATCCTAAAAACCGATACGGTTTTAACCTATAAGCCTATAAGTATGGAATTTCTGACACAACCTTGGTCAAAATATGTTTATTATCTTTAAAAAAAAAGTTACAAAAATAAATAATTAAAGCAGGAATCTATAAGAACACAAATCAATGTTTAAAATCTGACTCTAAATGGTGTTCAATGTTATTCTGGGTTATCAAACTTGCATTCCCTAACCTTCAAATTATCAGCATTCTGCCACTTTGTGATGTTTTACTGCTTCACTGGTTTGCATCATTAACCCTCTGTAGCTGTGGGGCTAATAACACAAACCCAAGTGTCCATGGCTCAGATCTCATGAATAGGAAGATCTTTGGGAGAGAGCAACGGGGTTATCACTCACGTCAAATTCCTCGCCAAAGTGGCCACTTTGTTTAGGAAAAAGATCTGGCTTTGTCACTGCTTGGAAGGCATTCAATCCTCTAGAGTGAAAGGAGCTGATGACAGCAGAACAAGGCCTCAGAATATAGTGTTGTTAATGTGTGGAAATGCTTGTGATTTCAAAATAATTTCACATGCTTCTCTGTTTGCTCAGTATCATGGCTCTTCGGCCAATTAGACACATTTGTATCCGTTCATAATCCACCACATGATTTTGTACAAGTCCTGGAAAGCTGGCAGTTTGGAGATATGATATTTTCATCTTGAAGTGATTTGAGACACTGAAAGTGAAGAGGGCCACTTAATCACTTCCAACAGGGACTCGGGGAAAGACTCCAAACCAGCCATGACACGCAGGGATGATAAATATGTCAAGCCATCAATTAGGAAACCTAAAACAGGCGGTACATAACTTGGCAGGGAGTTTAAGGTTCAAGGTGTAGTTGGTCATCACTTGGTGTGTATGAGAGCAGATATAATAAGGTGTGATGATAGCTAGGGTCACAGAGAAGATTATGTTTCTACCCGCTACTCTTTTTTTTGCAGAAGAGTTAATGTTACATCAAACGGCAACAGCATTAAGTTAAAGGAAGTTTAAAATGTATCAGAAATATGCGATCTCAATGCAAAACAAAAGCTCTGATCTGCAGTTGCCACAAGCTAGTTTAATTCGTGTCCAGGAATAAAATCCTTTCACTGCAACTGTACTGAAAATCTTGAGACAAGCTCTGCTTTAGAAATTTTGGGGCGTGTTACATGTGAAAATATTTCCTCTTTGTGAACGATTACTACACACCTGCAGTTGGAACAGTGTCATTTTTTAAGGTTGAGAAATAAGAAGTACATTGCTGCTCCAGCCTTCTCCCTCTTTCTCCTGTTGACAGTCCAGCTAAATGTCAAATCTGTCAACAGCTACCACTTTACCCCAAGCAACAAAAGAGGGGTCGGGTTGCTGCTGTGGCTCAGTGTTTGCTAGGAACCAGGAGAGAGGCTTGACACATGAGAAGTTGTATTTCACTCAAGAACAACATGTGTATTTAATCTTAACAAACGTTTAACCCACTGTGACTTTGTTGAGAGTAAGGCTCTTACTACTGCGCTTCTTTACCGTCAGCTTTTTATTTTCAGTTTTCTTTTTTTAAACTCAATTGACAGTAATGAATGAAAGCCAAATGAAGCCATATTAAAACCTACCAATAAAGGGAAAGTTGGAAGGCTTTTAATGTGGAAAAATCTGGAAGAAGTTGTGAGTTATATCTAATTTAAGTTAAAGGTGCCCTGTGGCGAATGTTTACATTTTCTGTTTCTCCCTAAAATGCTTAGAAACTCGTTCCTTCCTCATAAAACATTTGTGAAGCCAATTTTTTAAATATTATGAAACCTGTAATTTATATATTGGCTACCAGAGCTCTTCATCCATGCCTTCTCTGATGTATTGGTACGTTTCCTGGCATGTTACTGCCACCAACTGTCGATCAGTGGAATGATGTGAAACCATCACCGGGAATGTGTATCACACTGCCAACATGCTGATACACATGTGTGTATGCACAAGATACTTAAAAAACGAGGTCCTGCTCATCTAAACATGACTCTATAACACTACCAGTGGTCTTAACCTGCGTAGCGCTACCAGTGGTCTTAACCTGCACAATGTGCCTTTCAGACGACTGAAAGATCGATAGAAACGACAAAGTGGAACGACTGGAATTAATATGTGACACTTCTGGTGTTGTGTTGTTAAAATACCCATTATTCTAAATCTATCAAGACATGGGTAAATGTGAAAGTGATGTTGTTTGCAATAACCAGGGAACAGGGAAAATTAAGAGCAAAAGCCTATGTCTATATAATCCTGTTCAAAAGGAAGGCCTGGTTTCTTTCTGTCACTGAGGTCAACATTTGAGGTCAGAATTCCCGGCAGTTGTTAAAAGTTTGTTGAAGGTTGATTAAATGATGAAGAAGGAATATAAAATGAAAGGTATGAAGTGAAGAAGTACACGTAAAGTCAAAATGGAAATACTTTTGACATGCTTCCCTCACTGGCGCTTCAGTGTTTGGAACATTTTATTTGTGCTAATTCAGGCTGTCGGGGCAGGAGACATTTTCCAATGGTCGCTGTTGAGAAACACAAATGACAGGCGCTGTCAGACCCTTTTTGACTAATTGTTGTCTGCTGCTTACCGAGAAGATGAAAGATCAGGCGTCCACTGAAAGACATTAAGGTATGGTGTCATCAACTCCAGTTTTCAGCCGTTACATCAGCCACTAAAGCTGGCTGAGACTCTGATGCAATTCCTCTAATTTTCTCAATTTTCTGCTCTTCTCCTCTTCATCTCTCAGCATCACCCTCTATCTCCATCATCATTTCTCTCAGATTCCACCTTTCAGGCATTACTTGTCTCAAAAACATGTCAACCAGAAAACCTTGAGGCTGAATGAGAGATGAAGAAAGAGAAGTAAACAGTTTATTCTCTGGACAATTTATCAATAGGTGTTGGGAGAAAGATGGGAACCACATACGCTTTTGAATGGGTCGTGCCTGAAGGAGAGCAGATAGAGATTAATGAGCTTATTAAATCCAAACGGACTTTCAGACAGACAGCTCATTAAAACTGCAGAGTTTGAGTCCTTTCCAATGCTGGTCAGTGGCATAGCAGCCAATTCAAATTGAGCTTGTCCATCATACAGTACCAGAGGACATTCAAGAAGATTCTAGAAAGATTACAATTGTTTTTCAGCTGTCAGCTTACATAGAACACGTAAATGGACGTATTTGTCAAATGTTTTTATATTGTCAAGGTAATACTATATCAACAACTATGAAAGATGGCCCAATAACTTCTCAGAGAGAGAGAGAGAGAGAGATATGTTTGGTTCTTTTTTAAGCATTCAATACAAATACATGAAAAGTGTTAAACATTTTGGCACAGGGAGTCATGCAACCCCTGCTGTGTGTCCATGGTAAACAAAATAGGATTTAATGGCATAAAAAGTTTTTGTGGATTTTGTTTTTATGGATTTTTATTCACTTTAGCTTTGTTTGTTGCTTCTTTAAACCTTTTTTCTGAAACGTTGTTGTGTACTTGCACCCCAGAGCAATTACGCTGTGCTGATTGATTGATGGAGAGCTCTGCTGGTCTTTACCTCAACATGTGGGATTGCAATTGCTCCACTTCTATCAACTTCACACGCCCTGCCAGATTGATGCAGAAGCCCTTTCCACATGACTCCTGGCTTTTAAAAAATGCTGGCTCAACTGCAAAGAGAGGACAAATTGTCTCATCTACATCCAGATCTCCTTCAGTAAACTTTAGAAGAAAAATAGTTTAGCTGACAACTGCTGTGTGTTGTGTTGTATAATGTGTGGCAGCAGCATTTAGGATGTGTTTGTGCATCTGTGTTTAAGTGTATGAAGTGAAAAGAGAGGTGAAGCGCCATTTTGATGGTTAAGCGTTCCCCTGTGCTCTCCCACGGCGGCTAAACTGCTGACTGGCACTTTCCAGTACAGAGATGGAGAGCATGCATAGCATAAAAGCTTCACACACCACGCACACACAAACACATACACACTTACTGAACACACACCTGGGGGCTTACATGGCTTTACCTGGAGTGCTTGTCGTCAGCCAGCAGCTGCTGCCAACAACCCATCATCACACTCTTCACCTGGCAGTGCATCGACAGTCCATCCTTTTACAGCTCTCCTGTTAAAATGTGCAAATGTGTGTGTGTGTGTGTGTGTGTGTGTGTGTGTGTGTGTGTGTGTGTGTGTGTGTGTGTGTGTGTGTGTGTGTGTGTGTGTGTGTGTGTGTGTGTGTGTGTGCAGGTGTTAATGTGTATGTCTAAAATATGGTAATGTGTCAGAAATTAAAGTGCTGGCAAAGTGAGCGTGTGTCCACCGAGCCACAGAGCAGTGATGGCTGTTTATGTGTAGAGGGCCTCATTCCAGCCGCATTATGTTTCGTAACAGTGTTCCTCATCTTTAACTGATTACATGTGTTCCAACATCACGTCCTGCGAGTGATGTATTACTTTTTCCATATGCACTTATGTTTTGATGCCTCAAATACAGAGAATGTAAAAGTGTTTGTTGAAACTGAAGCCAGATGAATGCTAAGAGTAATTAGTTATTAAATGATTGCTAATTAATCAACTAGTCAATTGGCAGAAAACTTGTAGCAGATATTTTGAGAAAGCAAAAAAAAGAAGCAAATTCAAGAATTTGCTTCTTTTTCTCTGTGTTGTATAATGTTAAACGTAATATTTGGTGTCTTGGACAACTGGAACGAAACAAGCTATTTAAAGATGCCACCACAGAGCTATGGGAACTTGTGATGGGTACTTTGTTCATGGTCTTAACAATAATTTTTATCCAGTCCAAATTTCTTATATTGCAGAATCTAATGCATTACGTGAAGCCTAACAAACTGGATTTTAGTGTAATATGTGATCCCACGATTCTTGATCTTGTGACATTGTGAGGATCCAATTGTCAAGCAAGGTAAATTCAAACCCTCACAAATCTCTGGAAACAATATCAGGGTTTCCGATGTTTATAAGGTAAAATATATAAGTAAATAGTATAGTTTCTCGTCTGGAATCTCTGGACAGAGAAGTCCTGCCAGTTCATCCGTCTGTCTGTCACTCCTCACCAACCAAACACAAAGATCTGGTTACAGCCGACACCAAGAACCTCCACTTCACACAAACACACACACTCTAAGCTGGAGAGGCCTCCTTTGTTCAGGCATGTGTTCTGCCACGACAGGAAACTTAACACAGCAACGACACACAAAGATAATGTGAGTTCGCTGCACAGAGAGGGCTGTTGAGGTGCAGTAGCTGATGTGACTTGCAAAAAGTACAGCTTTTGTTTGGTGTAGGGATAATAAATTACAGATGGAGGTTTGATAAAGTACAACTAGGAGTTCAGGTTATAAATCACACTCTCTGAAGGCCGTGATGCATGATCCCAATTCTGAGGCAATACTTACACACATGCGGCTGCAGCCATGTCTCCTTAAGGTTGTGTTCACCTGATTTAAAACCAATACTTTGATTATGTAACCAAACAAACCAGTGTAAAAATCCTATACTTTGAGCATGCAACCAACTTCCTCAAGACCCTACTCATGACTTCTCTGTGGTTTGGGAACATCACACTTCTTGAATAGAAAAATTGGGGGGTACAAAAAGGTGCCATAGAATGTAATCCAGGGAGCTGTTATGTTTCCTCTAAAACATATTCAGCAAACCAAATTGCAAACAGACAGGGTTGTGCAGTTTATATCCAGGTAAATAAATAAGTGCTGACAGCATCACATTGAGATTATTCATGTGCCCAAATAACAAACAGTTGTGAAAGTAGAAGTCAAGCTGCATCAAAGGCTTCTGTTCTTCAAGTGTACTGAAATATATTCAGCTGAAGTTTGTCAGTGGGTGGTCTGTGTATTTAATTTTAAAATCAAGCTATCTTATTACATTTTAATCTGATTCATCTCAAGGAAAGTAAATTAGCAAACCTAACCTTTTGTGATATCAAAAGAGGCATAAAACACACTGATACCCACACACTCTTTGAAACTCAGTCTGCAGAAATACTGCTGTTACTGATTTGTACTGAACAAGTTTTGTACGAGTTTTAAAACTTAGTAGCACAATTTGCCTCTTAGATGATGTATAAAGTTTAATATTTTTTTAAATGAATGTTTTTTTTTGTGCAATGCCAACATTTTATAGAAAATCCTCATCTGCCAGGGAACATCTTGAGGCCAGTTCTGTGACAGCTTGCTGGGTTTGCGTCCTCGGAGAAAACATGTTGGTGTGAATCTCTCCCGAGAGCAGAGACACATTCATCACATCCCCTTTGGATCCGTGTGAGTGTGTAAGTTTGTGCTTGCAGAGATGGTGAATGTGAGCCCTGGAGTCTATCATGACTTTTGTCACTTAATAAATAGAGGACATACGCATATAAACAAGACACACATGTACATTCATAGACAAAAGTTATTTTCTGGGAGGTTGCAAAACCCAAAACACACAGCCCCAAAATCATTCGGCCCTGAATAAAATGTGATTACGATGTGCTGCTTGGCAACAAATACACAAATAAAGCAGGTTCCTTCAAAGCTGATCTTCTTGGGTGTGTTAAAGCAAAAAACACAATTTACTGGTTCAAATATCAACGTATCAACGTATATCAACATCAAAGTAAATGTATTGAATCCCAAAAGAACTCCCAGGCACAGCCAATTAAAAAAAGAAAATCTATTTATTAGCACGGCTCACTGCCACATTTCAGCAAAACGGCCTTTCACCGGGGAGCTGTTGTCTCCATCCTCTGTGGTTTTTCTTTTTTTTTTTCTCATTCTCAGTGTCCTAATTTGTCCCACATGGATTATCATCCATTCCCTCCTGGCTGCTGTGACGCATTTCAAAATGACAGATATTGAGCACTCAGACCCAGATCTCTGTTCTCTCTCCCAATCCCCCCCACCCCACACACACACAGTTGTGTTCATCCCTTTGGAGGACAATACATTGACTTACATTCATTTCCTAAAGACCTTAACCTAAACCTAATCTTACCCTATCATTAAACCAAGTCTTCATCCCTAAAATGTAATGATTAATGTTATGGAGAAGTGCATTTTGTCCCCAAAAGTCTGTGTGACTGTGTAAACAGGTATATGTCCCCACAACATAAGTAATACATGCCTACACACAGAAACACACACGCAGTCACTCATCCCACAAATACATAGATAAAACTCAAATATGCTCCTATATACTTACTAAGACTGCATAGGATTATTTACTTGCATTAACTCACACATGCAGACAAGCTTTGTTCTCGCTCTCTCTTGCTCACACACATGCTCACAGACTTACAAACACACACACACATACACAATACTCTAAGTGCTTGACGAGCATGCTTGCCTACCGTAGAGTGATTAGTTATATGGGTTGTATTTGGACTGAACGGCAGTAGGCGGTGACACAAAATGATGCTTTGCCAATAGAGAGCAGCATCGTTAATTACAGTTATTATACCTATCGCCCCAAAAGCACACATTCACACACAAACATGCGCACACGCAGTCACTGTATAACTGCCCCCCGACTCACAGTCTGACACCATAGTGCAACTAAATAAATGTGCACCTGTTGACACAGCTGGACATACACGGCGTGTGGAACACTAACTTCCCTCTCTGTAGAAGAAACTGAGGTAAATCTGTGTGCATGAAAAGCAAACTCACATTCATGCATCACCGATGAGCAGTAGCTTGTGGCTGCAGTGCTTTCACTCTGACAAATGTCTTTCTTCATCACACACAAAAAAACATCCCCTCTGCCCCGTAGGCACTGATGCTTCCCTGAAAAAAGACTAATTTAAAGTTATTCAATTCTCAAGATTCTTTTTATGCTTTTGTTTTATTTTGACCATGTATTTTGTGCTTCGGGGTACTCGCTACAACTACTTATCTTTCCCTCATCTTCCTTGGCAACTTTGAACAAATCACCATCTCACTGTGAGCCTGCAGACAGATATAGCACAGATTGGGGCACAGAGGCTGGATAGTATCAGGCAACTATATACAAAACAAACAGGCACCAGGCAACAAACAACATGCATTTCTTTGAAGCAGAGAGACTTACATTGTGCAGAGATTTAAGATTATCTAATCTTGTGCGTGCCTCTTTTACTTCTTTTGCTCCATACCGATATCATAAACACAACTTAAAGGTGCTCTTGCGTCATGCTCTTTAGCAAAGCAAGCAAGTCTGACTATCTACAATTTACCTAAAAAGGAAACTATTTAAAATTGTAAAATTATTTATTAGCTAATATGCAATAGCAACAAATCCTATTGAGAGAATTTCGTTTTATTTCTCAAACTGAACATACATTTGCATTACACCAAAGGCAGCATCGGTATCAATCGAGAGCAGTGATGTGTCTGAGGCTGGGGAATGATGGGCAGATTGTTGGATGATGGAGGGGATGGAGCAGGAGAGGTGGAGGCGTCAGGTCTGACACGCAGTCTGACAATCAGCAGCCTTGCTGTCTCCATTCTATTTATTTCAATCTGTCTGTCTGCCATGTCTTTTTCTCTCTGTCTACGCCATGTCTGCCTCCTCTGTCTCTATCTCCCACCTTTGCTTTTGATTACAAACTTCATTTTTTTAGCCTGACACATTTTGCTCAATTCTTAGCCAGTTTAAATGTGTCACAGATTATGGCTTTTTTAAAAGGTTCTTTGAGGAGCCAGATTGATACTGAAGGACTATAAAAATATAGAATATTGGCCTGTTATGTCAGTGATTAATGCAATGACTCAAAGTAGAAACAAATATAATCACAACAAATAACAAATAAAGGTCCTCTGCAAGTACAAGCAGGCCTTTACAGCTGACATTTTGTAAAGTAGATCCAGTTCAAAAACAATTACTCAACATATCGCTTTAAACCTTCATTTTGGTGCAATATAACCTCAAGTCACAGTGCTGGTCTCCTTGCTGGAGCACGAACCCTCTGAAAGTTAAGCAGGACTTATTAACGTCAGTCCTATTTTTGTCGATCATCCATCCACATACTATAAACCTCCCTCATTTTCTGAGAGGAAAGTAGCACCATTTGTCAGCACCGTCACCGCTGTGTTTTCTCATTTGTCTGTCAGTGATTCGGCTCAGTGAGTTAACGGCAACCTAATTCCCACCGTTCATTCATTCTCTGTTCTCTCTCACTCTGGTGTGGGAGACTGGCTATAGGGCAGTGATTTAGTGCTCGGGAACTTAACTACTGCAAATGGAAACTCACAGAGAGAAGGAAGGGCTTTCCCTCCTGGTATGATGATTGATAAATGATAGTCAGGGGGGCCTCCAAGCCTTCACTGCCCCGCTGTAATAACTGCTTATGTAGCGAGGAGAGACACGCGACTAAATCCTTCCACTGGCCTGTCTCTCTGTCTGCTGTCTCCCAACCTTTTTTTTGTCTCTTTCCTTTTGCCTGTAACAGTGAAGCCACTGTCCATGAATATGCTCCTAATCTGTGATGATTTAGGCTTTTCTGTTTGACATTGGGTCTTTTTTTGGCCAACACATTAGTTTGATGAATTGTTAGAAAATAGTGGTGACCACACTCTGCAATTTCAGGCCAATTTAGGCCAGCTTTAATTTACATCAGTTTCAAATGGATGTAGGCTGACTCCATTCTGAACTGCACTTAAAGCAACCGTCCACTTTGGTAGAGCATTTGTCATTTTTGGATTGCATATCCCCAACAGGAGACAGGTCAAAAAATATTACAGGTTTCCTCAAGCATGTGTCACAGTGTGGCACAGTGTTTTTGTTTGTGCTTATTTGTTGCTATTTTCAGATTCATTAAGTTTTTCTTTAGTCTGACAGTTTGCAATGGAACGTACAAGCAAGAACACACTTACTAACATACTCAACCCTAAGACAAAATTACATTCTTACACAACTAAACAAAATGTAAATGTGGTAAATGTATTTGCTCCCGGATTATGTTGTAAATTGAAACCAAACAAAACAAAACATGACATTACTTGTTAAGGCAACAAACAACTTGGTTAGGTAAAATAAAACATATTGGTTTGGCTTAAAATAAGTAAATTTGTGATTTAAGTTACTGACATGAATTTAAATAAGTTGGCAACTTTTGGTTTCACACAAGACAAGTACATCTCCAGAGGAAAGTACTTTGTTTGTTTGACTCACCCACCCGTCCCGAATGCTCCTGAGCCGTACTTCCTCAAACTATGATTAAAAACAATTTGTCAGAAGGTTCATCAAATCTCTGAACAAATTTGGGTTGAGTCTGTAGGGAATTATCCACAAAACTTTGTAAGTTTCTGAATAATTTATGAAGGCGTAACTTGAACTTCTGCTGTTTCCATCCTTTATTAGAAACTGTTGATGTCTCCTGGATCATGTCACCAAACCACTTTATGCAAGTTATAGTTGTTCTGCGCAGCTCCCAAAAGTGCCATAAACAAGCTCATTTTCACCGTAAAATGACTATATCAGTGTAAAATAATCATGTTTGATTTAATATGAGGTTCTTAAGTTGTTGCTAATTATCTCTTTGAGTTCTTGTCTTCTTCTTTGTCGCCCACTTATAACATTCTTTGTCCTCGGCTGATTTTGATCTACAGCCATAACTACTGCAGCAGGATAAGACCCGACTCATCCACCCGTTTTTAATTCCCTTACGTGTTTCACAAAGAAAGGCAACACCCTACGATGTAGATATGACCCAGTGACTGCCACAAGTGTGTCTGATTTAATCTGCACTTGTCCTCCTTGCTGTCAACAAGCACAGTTGGCATCATCTGCTGTGATCCAGCTCATGCAAGGTTATAAGGGAAGAGTGCCACAAGCTGTTCAAAGGAGCATACCTCCATCTTGAATATCAAACATTTGGCAGTAGACCCAGTGCAAGTAATCCAATCACCAGTGCATGATAAAAGCTGACCCCACTAGTAACATTGCTAATCTCTAAAAAGAAGGGGGAAGTGCTGGTTATCCTGAGCTCCTGTACAGGCCAAATGAACTATCATATTATTTCAAGATCTTAAGTTGAACCGATATTTTCGTCCTTGCCGATAACTTTCCCTGTGTCAGGCTTGCCTATAGCAACAGCTGACTGACTGAGATCTGCTGCTGTAATGTATTTTTTGAAAAGATACCAGCAGAATGAACTCTCGACAAACTTTGCAAATTCAGCATATACGCTACAACAATAAAAAAAGACAAATAGCCTTGCTATTTTTTTAATTAAATAAGCCTATATTAAAATGTATGTTTCTTTGCATTCCAAGCCCATCAAATTAAATAATTTCTAAATAAATGAAATGAAGAATCGGTCTAAAATATCAAATAATAGTTGTTAATCCAAATTTAAAATAGTGGTGTGTGCCTGTACCAAGTAATTCAAAGCTCCGAAGCCTTATTCATAACATTGACCTTTGAATATTATTATAAATAACTTTCAGAAACATCATGTGTAATAGAAAACATTCCACCTCCTTTTTCTCCCTTCTCCTCCTCCCCCTCTCTCCGTCTCCGTCCTCGTTTCTGTCATTGTTTGTCTTCAGACCAAAAGTCAAAATATAATGAAAAAAGAAAGATGTAATATTTTCCAAAACTCACACATCTAACAATATATTCTGCCAAAAATCCTTATTAATTGGTGTTTAGCCTTTCTAAAAATTGTCACTGCTGTCAAAAAGCGTCATGAAATATGACGACAGACAAAACTAAAAAATCAAATGACAAAACGGTATAGCCCTGATGCCACTTTGTTTGTTCCCCATTTACAGAGCCAGGACTGTATATATGCAGCAGAAACAAGTTGTTTTTTTGTATTTAAGCTGTCTTGGCAACAATTATTATAGGTTACACAATATAAGGCTATTCAATATGCTATTCATTTATATATTTATCTATTTGGCATATTTCATCTGCAGGACAACTACATATGATACGGGCAAAGAGCCGCATATGCCGGCTGAGGTAAACTCTGAGTCTAGTCAAGTACAAATTTGAGGTACTTGTACTTTACTTGAGTGTTTTGCTTTTCATGTCACTTTATACTTTTACTCTTTACTTTAGTAACTTTACAAATGAAATAAATGTTTTCACTATTTTTACAAACCAAACAATAAATTGATTAATGGAGCAGATGAAGTATTCTAATAAAAAATAATCATCAGTTGCTTATGATATATAAAATATATAATAGAATAACAATCACAGGGAGAAAAGTTATAAGTATATTTTCCTGATTATATTTTAAGTGAAACAAATTCCACCAACTCTATTATATATTTTTTATTTCTTAGTGAAAAGAAACTGAATTTTCAGTTTCACTTAATGGTACTTCTGTGTGGTTTAGTTTATTAGGGCCATATAGCAATTAGTTGCTCCAGGGTTTAGTTTCAACCATTTTTGATGATTTACAGTCAAAACTATGTACTTTTAGCTGACAGAGTTTTTATGTGTACTGCTGTTGTTGCAGTTAGTTTGGCTGAAAAAGGGAAGAAATCCCCTGTGGATCAGAACTTCAGACTTTGGAAATTGTTTTCCTTTTTAGTGCTGCAGTCTTCACTGTTTTGTGCTCCAGGGATTTCCTGTCTCTTAAATACTGCGAGCAGCACCTCAGTCTGAGATCGTGTGCACTCACACAGCTTTGAGCGCATGCTTTTGCACCTTTCGTAACAAAGATCTCAGTTGACCTTCCTGAGGCAGTTTCCTACGCTTCCCTCCAGCTAATGTTTTGTCATCTGAAGCTGTGATATTATGTGAATTAGCCTGTGGCGGAGATTGCCTTGTGGTAGCAATTCATCACCTGCCTGGCAGAGGTGACTGCATGAGCGACTGAGCGAGCAGTTACAGGTATGACGTGCAGAGCGAGCATCTGGTGTAGGGGGTTAATTGAGGGCGATTAAGGTGATTAATAGCTTTGTTTGAAGTGAAAACACAAGACAGACTAGCTTATGTTACAGAGCAAATATTTTGCGGAAAAAATCCATCAGTGGCAAAAGTGCAGAGCGGCTGGAGAAGGTGGTAGTCAGGTGTTTGAGAGTGTGTAGCAACAGGACTATTTAGGCTCTCAGCTTAATGGCAATATAAAAAAAGAGGTTCTGTGTGTGTGTGTTGGTTTAGGGAACTGAATATGTGTGTGTGTCTAGAAGGAAATAGAGACATAGTCTTGTATGTGATCATTGAGGGGGGAAAGAGTAATATTGACATGGAGCTGGCTGGTTAAAAAGAGCTTCTGTTTCCACGCTGCTCCATTCCTATTATTGTCTTACAGAGAAGCTTTCTGTAGTGTGTGTGTGTGTGTGTGTGTGTGTGTGTGTGTGTGTGTGTGTGTGTGTGTGTGTGTGTGTGTGTGTGTGTGTCTGCGTCTGAGAAGAACTAAAAAACAAGACAGCCAAAGTCATGCTCACATATCTGTGCTCAGTACTAACATCCTCAAACACACTTGAAGTGTGGTTGTTGGAAACCACGATGTCTCCTCCACAGATGCTGCTCTCCCTGGTTTGCTCCCACCTTGAAAATCTTGTCACTCTGTTAACAAAAAACTAAATAAATTTTACTAAAGTGGATGGAGAAAATTTTCCTCAGGCATCAAATAGTTGGACAGGCCGGGAGCTAGCATCAAAACAGATTTTTTTTTTTTCTCTGCATTCATTTTTAAACAATGTGTAAAAAATGCAAATTTTGTATTTTTTCCTGGTTTTATATTTTTTAAACTGATTTGTGGGTAACCAATCTCTATGTTTACTGTATAGTGTGTGCTAAATGCTTTTGTTGTGAAACGCTTTTAGTTCTCAATATAAATAGAGAGCCTATCAAAAGTAGTCACCCCCTGAAGTGATCATGTTTCGTTGTTTCACAACATTGAATCAAAGGGTTTTTCATGTCATTTTATTTTTACACTTATCAACAAAAAAAGACTCAAATAAATATACAAAGTAATTTTAATGAATTACAGATACAAATTGAATTGAAAAACATGTTTCAAAAAGTATTTCCTTCCCTTTAACAGGGCACACCTTATTCCTCAACCAGTGTCAGTTGGATGTAAAAGTCATATCATTAGCTAAATGGATATCACCTGTGTAAGTCAAGAGGGTCCCATTGAGTGTAGTGAATACAGCCGTGTCACTCTGTAGTATCAGTACACCTGTATCTGGAAGGTTCAACCTTTTGGTGAGTCAGTATCATGCCTAAATCTACAATGAAAAATAAAACACATTATAAAGAAATAGGGATAAATAGATTAAATCAAAGTAGGTAACATAATTGATCACAGAGTTAAAAAAACATCAAATGAAAATGGTATTAAAAAGGAAAGTCTTAAGATTTGATTTTAATCTGACAAACAGTGAGTTTAAGAGACGTGTAGACCAAATGTCGCCTCTGCCCTTATATTGTGGCCTTAAGAACAGTTGTGCTAACCACATAAAATGACCTGGCAGGCACCTAACAGGCACATGATATTTATTCTTTCATTTGTTTGTGACTGTAGTGTGGAACATCCTATCTTGCTTCTGCTTTAATTTTCAATTAAACGTCAGCTGTAAGATTTATGGGAGTGCGCTTTACACTTCACCGATTTACTTCTTTGAACTGCTTCTCCTTACAGTGAATCCTATTCAGAAGAGCTGTTCATGAAGCATCATGAAACTTAGATTCATGATTCATAGCACGATGCCGGTTAAAAGTGGGCAGCCTGCCAGAGCAGAGAGGGATTCAAATTGGATAGCCTTAAACTGTAGTTGAGTGCGATGAAGAGTATAAGAAACAGTCACTTCCTGCTCCTCTGTCGGCCCAGTCCCCATATGTTATATGTAGGTTCACAGTATGCCCACCTCTCGCATTTACTAGTTCATTTCCCTGATCAAGTCTTCGGGAGTACTCATGTAATGCAAATTGAATAAATTCAGTCACATGGAGCTGCACATGCATTTTCAACGTAACACTGATTGTAGCCTAGTTGGCAGTTCCAATTTAGCACTGAAACACTTGGGAAGTCATAGCAAATTGTCAGAAATTGTTCCACTCTTCAGACCTTATTCTAACATCTACTCAGCTTTCTGCTTGTGTCGCATTTGAGTAGAAGAAAATGTTTTACATTAATGTTTTTCCCCGGGGGAGATCTTTCAGAGTATTTGTAAAATGAGCTATATTCGGCTCAGCTGGAGCACGGGAGACAGAATTGGGAACTGTCAAGGTCGTCTGTCAAAAGCAGGACACATGTCCTGGTTCGGGGAAGTGTTTCATTTCAAAACAGAAAACTCCTCATAAGTAGCGAGGGAGTTGAGAAGAAAACAGACCCAGTGACAGGCTTTGCCTCATCACCCATCTATTCCACCGCCAGTCACAACACCAACCTGAAATAGACGCTTTGTTCCCCAT
The DNA here is from genome assembly GCF_027596085.1 of Anoplopoma fimbria. NCBI lineage: Eukaryota > Metazoa > Chordata > Actinopteri > Perciformes > Anoplopomatidae > Anoplopoma > Anoplopoma fimbria. The sequence continues at coordinate 10,785,040 of NC_072456.1, forward strand.
AAATGGCTTTAACACATGCTCTGTGGGAACCCGAGATGTATAATGACATCTTTTTACTGACACTATTTATATTGTAAAAGCTATTAGACTAAATTGGATGTCGCCCTCTTTCGCCCCTCTGTGTTTTTAATCTCTTAGTTTTGGCCGAGGGGTTTGTCTGTGAGCTTAATCTCTCTTGACTAAAAGGGAATGTAAAATGCTTTAAAACATGCTGCTGATCTTGGCAGGTTGTATCACAGTTATAGTGAGCTACAGGGTTCCTGCTATCACGCCATCTCAACTTGCCCACACTTCTCTTTGAATGCTCGCAACTCACTCCCAGCGCTCGGCCTTTGCCAGCTGTTTTTCTTAAAGGTCTCTGAACCAGACATCAAAACATGGTTTTATATGTCATTAAACTCCACTATCCTCTCCTGTTTAGGCCTCATGGATAATCAATCACTTGAAAGAGGGTGCCAATATGTTAGCATACGTGGGGTGTGAAGATCAGGACATGAATAACATGGTGTGGATTGCGTTACCAGAATGTGGTCGAGGGAATTGTTTGAGTTTGGGTTTGCAGAATTTTCTATATAATAAAATCCAAACCAAGCTGGGTAAATACTGCTTTAATGGCCGGGCAGTCTGAGCTGTTTTTGCATTGATGTTATTGCTGCCACCCTTGGTCTATAAAGTTTCTGAAGTTGCCTGGCATGTGCTGGTTTTAGCTTATAAAGGTGAGAGCTCTGAGTCCAGGGTACAGAGTCGTAAAGGTTATGCATTCTCTGTGGTGAGGGTATGGGAATTATGGGTACTGATGAGAGAGAGAGAGAAAAGTGTTGAGAAAACATGTGGATGAGAATAAAGCTTCGACACAAGCCCAAATGAACACAACATTTTGACATACTGTTGCGTTTTGGTACAAGAAGGGTTTTTATCTGATATCAGCAATATACAGCTCCCAATTTTTTTAACAAATACAGCTAGAAAATATGTAATTTCAACAACAGGATGTCAAGATTACTGTGAGGTGTTGAATCACATCTTGTCTTCTGGAGAGAGAGACATCTAGCGAGAGAGAAAGTACGGTCTTGTGGTCTGATTTGGTTTCTAATATTGCAGAGGTAGTTCTTTGGAGGCCAAGCGGCACCATGTGACGGTAACTGGATCGCCACACAGCTGCAGCCGCGGGCACCATTGGTAGTCCCCAAGGCTGCTGGAATAGTGACATGCAAGCACACAAATACTGTACATGCACACGCCAGCGTATGGAAAAACCCAAATAGTACAGGATGGGGATAGGTGGGGGGGGTGCGGGATAGAACTCTACCCTGCCTGTTTCAAAGATGTTTTTAAAGCTGCGAAATTACTAGTCCAACCGCAGCAGGCTTGGTTACACACAGGGCTGTGTCTTTTTAAAGGCAGGAGCTGGTGTGTTTGTTCTTCTGTTAAATGAAGGGTGGCGGTGGTCATACTGGAACCAAACTACAGTCAATTAGGAATGTCTCTGTCAGAGGGCAGACCAGACACTTGTTCTCTATTAAAGTCTTTTTATTTTCTATCAGCTCTGATATCCCACAACTGTGAACTCATGAAACCACCTGGACAAAATTGCTACTTATGAAAAGGTGAAGCCCTTTAACTCCAAACTTCAGACTGTTGTGTTGAATAAAACTGATATTTGTTTGTTTCATAGCAAACAGGTTTGAGTAGTAGCCTTAAACCAACGTGATTTCACAGAAATGTGTTAAAAGACTATGTTCTCCTAACAGTGCCCCAACACAAGAAGAACGTTAGCATCGTCATTTCATTGCCCCCAAAATATGCATGTCTACAATCAAGTGACAAAGCCCTCTAATGGCTGTAGTAATTATGACGGGAGCAAAGGAGAAAGTCAGGTGACATTATAATATGTATAATAAAGTTGTTGTGGATGGATTGGTGACTAAAACGTCAGATTTATACCAGACATCATTTTTTTTTTGCTGCAGCTGCTTATTTTTCTCCTTTCTTTTGTTGCATTCTCGTAGTTTTTTTACGTGACTTTCATTCCTACGATGTAATGAATGGAACTTGAAAAGTAGCAATATAGGTACAATACGTCTGATAAAAATTCTCAAAAAAGTACTTAAAACGACTTTGTTGAAGTAACAAGAATAAGTGTAATTATTTACTTCCAACCCTGCATGTTAGTTAAATCCGTACAAAGCTGAAATGATTGCATAAAGGCTGGAAGCTCAGCTAAAGTAATCGGCTGCTGGCAGTAGCTTCACATTTACCGTGCAGACATGAGAGTGGTGTTAATCTTCTCATCTAACTCTTGGCAAGAAAGCAAATAAAATTTTCCCAAAAATGTCAGTTTACTCCCTTAAGTATCATAAAGACTCATAACTTAAAACAAACACACTCACTGTCTCTCTATTGTATAGGGTGTGAATCAGAAATGCAATGATCATCGAGGGAAGATTTTTGCATTGTGTTTGCTGTGCTTTGGTTTTATCAGTTTTTTAGTTAAATCATCATCCTGATTTTAGAGCACAGCCTGACCTGCACCGCACAAAACCCGTCTGTGCTGACGGATTAAACTAGGATGTCTGCTGATGTGATCTATCTGTGTCTTGTTTCTGTTTGTCTGTCCATATGACTCATTACAGGTGATATTTTAAAAAGTGCTGGTCTTACACTTATTTTCAGAAATATGATCACATTGTATTCCAGACTTTAAAGACATGCAAATATTTGTTTACTGAAATCAAACATCTCTCAGATATCACTGTCAGATTCAGTTAAAACTTGATGAATGATTCTTGCCGCTGTTTTCCGGTGTCATTGGCTGGAGGGGGTCGGTATGATTAAAGACTGGCATTTTGAACTCTGAAAGGCTGTAAAACACCAGGCTCATATTTGATTGAAGATGAAGAGGTGAAGGCACATTTGTAACTGACTCTGTGCCCGAGTTCTGCCGTGAGAGAGTAGTTTACTTTTATATACTACGTATCCTCTTTTATTTTGAGAGGTCATTGTGTCGCAACGAAATGATTGTGCGCTAACTGAAGCGATGCCACACTGAAGATGCTTTTATTACTGGCCTGTATCCACAAATCAAAGCAAAGTGCTGTACCCATGTCTCAAACACACACAGCTGTAGAGTAACATAACACCAGTGGCTACCAAACACCATGAGCATACAGGGCTGTTGCAGGGCAGGGTGGGACAGGAGGGAATCCAAAGTGCGTGGCAAGTTGGCAGAAAGATCAAACTCTCTGCTCTGAACCCTCATACTTAACGTTGCAGACGGTTTGTTGGAATAAATAGAAGGAATACTGCCTGGAGTGTAATGATAACATCCATCAACACACCAAATATAGCAGCCTTATAAATAAAATATCCTAACAAATTAAGCCGTGCAGGAAATCCAGGTATTTGTCCTCTGAGAAAGTAAATCTCATGTTGTTAAGTTTATTACAATACTGACCCAACTTACACTGAAAAATGTATGTATAAAATATCTTAAATATAGTTAATAAATATATCACTGCCAATTAGTTATTATCAGCTAAAACAGTTTCAATATTTGTAGCAATTGTAGACTTATATTAATTGGATTTATTACAAAAAAACAAAGGTTTGTTTTTATTGTGTAATGAGTTGTATTTAGGGTTAAAGTAAACCCAAAAGTGATAAAACAACAACAGTGCAGCATAAATCCAGCCAACGTATCCTCATACAACGGTCCGTGGGATATCTTATAAAAAAAGCCAGAAACAAGTGTCAATTTCCAACCCTTTCATACTTTTCAAAATAAACTTCCATCTTCGAAGGAAAATACTTAGGTTAAGAAAAGAACGGTTAATTAGCAAACTCATAAGCTCATCTTGGTCAATAAACAATAAGTTATCAAGTTTATTCAAAAGATAAATTTGTACCCTGGACTCCTGTTTCAAAACTGACTACAAACAATGACTTTTTTTGACAGAGGAGGTTAACTGAAAGTGAATGGTGATACACAGCTAATGAGATAATGTTACCTTCTTCCATTTTGGACTCTGGCTCTCCATCTCCTCAATGGTCAGCACTGTCAAGACCGCACCAGTATGATATATCAATATTGACTTAAACTTCATCCTAGTCCAACAAAAGCAGGTTTATGAGATAGAACTACGATTACAACTTGTCTTCAGTTCAGATGCAGCCATTTTGAGTGGACCAACTAGATAGTCATTAAAAAAACTTGTTCTATCTATTAAAATTCAGTGTGTCAGAAACAGAGTCCTCATCAGCCTGAAGAGCTCTTTGCACTGTCCAAACATCCCATAATAACCCCATTAAGTTCAGACAGCAGCTCCCTCAGAAGTGCAGAGTGAAATGACCTTGCCACACCAAGCCATATGCTTTTAGTCCACTATCATTCTGTAATAAGGAGAGCTGGCAGCGCAATCAAAGGCTTTCCACAGAACCCTGACATTAAATGTTGCTCATGATCTTTCCAAGGGGAGACCTAAGACTGTTACGTAGATCATACAAAACACCTAGAGAGGTCTGGCTGCTTCTTTCAGGTCTAAGAGAGATGCTGGAGGCCTGTGAAAAACACACTTGCATGATAATTTACCTTCCCTGCACGTCTGCCTTTGCACACAGCTTGTGTAAACAATACAAGGTGGTAAAGGACATGAAGGCAACGGGAAAACAAAGATCGTTTTGATAGGAGGGTGATGGCTTCGAGCTAGGTCAGGACAGGCTTCAACGCTTGGTTGTCGGTTGGAGGAGGGACAGGTAAGAACCTCATATAAATAAAAAAGGGTGGAGGTGAACAAAAAAGTTTTAAAGGAGCGGGAGAAAATGTAACCTGTCGGCTAGCTCTTTGTCATGTCTCCCCCAGCCCGCCAGCTCTCTTCAGATCTTCCCTATATTTTCTCTCATGTCTCCAGTCACTGCTGCAGCTGATGGAGTCTGTATGATGAAAATATGAAGATCACAGTCACAGGACAAAAGGCCAAAGCAAAGCTTTTCTACCCTGAACACAGCAAGTGAAATCAATCCTGCTGAAATGGAAATGAGGCACAACGAGAGCATGAAGAGCAGGAGCGCCAGAGGTGGGCAACAAAAGGCATAGGGTTGGGGGAGGAGAAGGGTTTGTGCTGTTACAACTCCAAAAACATGTTTCAACCTGTTGAAACTGCCTTGTCAGCATACTGGCCTGAAACGAATAACCCCCCACATGTCCTCTCTCTCCCTCCTTCCTTCCATCTGCCTACAGAGGAAAATGTTGGCGATTACAGATCGATTCAAACCTTTCCAAAGAGCACAGAACAATTAAGCTAATCTATCTGTCCCTAGCACAGTCCTAACAAGAACAGTGGAACGTGAATGGCATTTTAGAGCGGGGTCGCTATCTATTAAGCCACACACCTCATCTAAGAACACTCCAGAATGAAACATGGGGGAACTGAAAAAATTGGGCTTCTCCCCTTTACCTTTGCTGGGGGTGAAATTGATTTATATCCTCTGTGTTATTCAAAACATAATTCATTATCACCCCTCTGTGACTGATCCTCATCTTTTCATCATCATAGTGAAAATGTAAATTTGCAAGTAAAAGGTTTTAATATTTGAAATTTGGTGAACAAAAATAAAAAAAACAAAGGCACATATTCAATGCTTTCAGTCACACATCGTCTTCCTTTTGTGCCAATCTTCCCTCTCTGTCTGTCTCTGTGAAAAGACAGGGGGAAAGGCATTCTGATATGCTGCTAGATACTAGCAAACAAAGACACGAAGCAGCGCTATCACCTCTGTGTTGACGCCACAAGGTCCAGAGTTGTCAAAAGAATCTGACCTCCATCTCTGCGAGATTACAAAAACCCACAGAAGGAGAGAAAAGTGGAAAATGGATATAGATCAAATGTGTGTTCAAACAAACCCGGTTGGCGTCAGGCTCAACATACAATAAAGAACAATGTCGCCTAGGCAACGCAGGCACCTTCCCATTCACCCTTTGGTGAATATTTCCTATCTGCCCTCATTCTGTCGGATGGTGATATGAAACTGTGGGACATATGATGATTCAATTTAAAGTTGCATAATTGAAATGATGTCAACAATACAGATTACCGAAAGATAATTTATGCTTATTTCTTACTTGGTAAAAAAAGGAGGGGAACAATTGCAAAAATATCACAGTTGTATGTTGTTGTTTTTTTGCAGTCAGCCCTTTTTGTGCTATTACAGATTATTTTGGAGGGGGAAATCTTTGCTTTGTCTTTTTAGGAAACCACCTGATTACCCTCATGATCCTCCTTCCAGTGTTGGTTTTCTTATAAGTTAAGAGTGATTTCTAAGCACCTGGTTTGTTTTGACACGCAGCTCCCGAGAGCAGCGCAGAGTTTAGCCAACCACATCCACACTTTGATTTCGAAAATCAGTGCAAAAAAGGAAAAAATGGGCACAAGTTCGAACACTACTTGACTTTTTCATCAACTGTGTTTTATGTAAGTACTGTATATTTCATCTTGCATGGAAAGAGTACATAGTATGATTGATGTGAGAGAGTAGTAGAATGGTTCAGTATATTTTTACCACACTGCCGACAGAGGAGTATAAAAACGATTACAAATTTTAAAGCATATTTTGTACAAAATATGCCCGATGTAGGCATGAAAATGAAGTCTTGTTATCAAGTACATAAATGTTTCATTGTTATATCATAGTTAAATATAATTAAAAGTACATTTAAAAAATGTATAACAAAAAGAAAATACAAAGAATAATGTTCTGGGAATTGTGTATAAATATTTCACTGAATAGAAAGCAGCACATGTCAAGAAAAGTGTTTCAAAACATGTTACACAACTAGCAATTTTTATATTTATTCACTCAACAGGGATTCTTAGTCCGCACATAAACAAAATGCACTACACTGCTTTCCATTTGCCTCTCAGGCCCTCAGCAGAGCCTCCACCGAGAAAGGTAATGGCTTCTCAGTGGGAGTCCTGACTGAGCTGCCATGAGGGCTCTTGACAGAGTCGGCATGAAGACGTGCCTGATCGGCAGAAGTGTTTGCGCACCAGCTCTTAGCTGTCAGGGGTCTGGGTTCAAAAGTCCTACTGGGTGCACTGACGTCTGGCCCGCCCAGGATACCCTGATCCATTCCAAAAATAGAGCGTGTGACAGTTGAGGAGCCATTAGAGTCCATTATTTCTGTGGGTTTTGGGGGGGGGTTGACAAGGTCTAGACCTGACAAGGTTCGGCCATGATGTTTGAGTCTTTGTCTTGGTGGTAGAGGCGTCAGCTCTGATCTGTCTTTCTTTTCATGGCCTTGCCAGCTATTCAGCCACTCCCCATCCCTCCTGGTTTGCTCTGAGCTTTGGCATAAGAAGTCAGTATATTCACCTTCTGCAGATGACCTGCTCTTTAGGTGGAAGAACTGATAGAACTGAAAGTCACGATCATAAATAGGCTTATATTTATACATGGGCACATAACTGGACGTCCCTGCAGTGGTGGGGTCCTTGTTGAGAAGACAGCAGTGGAGGCTTGGGGGGCAAGCGGGGGCGGAGGGTGCAGCACAGGGACGAGGCCAGAAGAGGAGAAGGAGAGGTCGTCCTGCAGCTCTCTCTGTCTCAGCTCGCGCTCCAGCATCACGTTCTCCAGCTCCTTGTCTGCGAAGGCTCTCCTCTTCCTCATCCGGCTGCTGATGGTGGGACACGTAAAGTGCGTTTGATCGCGCTGCGTCTGCTTCAACCAGCAGGAGGCGTCTTCCTCCAGCGGCACCACCGGTTTGAGCCCTGTACAGAAAGAAAAGACACACACTTCTGTTATGTGTTCATTTATTTAATTCATTAATAAATAATGAATTTATTCCAACCAATTAATTGTCATGTTTATGTTTGAGTACTTCATTTTAATTATGCAGTTGGTTAGCAGTGTCATTTTTGTTTTACTGAGAGCACAGTGAGGCTGAGAGGGCTGTAAAGAAGATAAAAGCCTCCAGCAGGATTTGACTGTAAGTCAGCAGGTATTAATACACACTGTCTATTACAGTAATGGCCTGTTGTTGCGTAATGGTGAAGCCACAGAGATCAGGTGGCTTGGATAAATGAAGTGTGTGTAATGCAGGGTATTGACAGCCAAGAAGAAGCACTGGCAGATTTGAGCCAAGCAGGGCTTAAGAAAGACAATAGCAGCAAGAGCATTAGGTACATAGTGAATGAGTGTGTTAAAGAGCATGCACTTGTAGGTCTGCTCTAAGGACAAGAAGCTGGTATCCACTTAGTCAACCATTTATTTTGGTTTAAGACTTGGTTTTTGGTTGTTAGAATCAGGCTTCAGCTAAGGCTATAGGATAAAGGTTGTGGTCAGACATGGACGGATTACGGCTCATGTTGAGATAAACTTCAGAGAATCAATGTCCTAACAAATTGTTCAAACAAATATTTAATTATGTATTTCTTTTGTGAATTTTTCTTCACTTCACAATCAGCTTTGTTGGCCAAGTATATGCATGCACTTGAAAGGAATTTGACTCAGTTTTTTGCATCTCTCAATTTTCTTAGAAATAGGTTGGGACAGGGACAACAAGGCTAAACAGATCAAGGTTAAGAATAGACAGGACTCTTATGTATACGAGGAGTACAAAAAAAACTTAAATATCATATTAAATATATATAAAAAGCCCCAATGACCAACAATAAATACTCCAAAAGGGGTTACTTGTGATTTTTTTTACCAATATTATCTCACCCTGGACAAGTAAAAAAAGTAAAAAAAAATGTGGGATCATCAAGCAGCGACTCACTTCCGCCAATAGATGACCAACAAGGTTGACCAATGTGTGATCTTGCATTTACTCTCTCAAACTCAACGCATTAAAAGCAAAGAAGGTAAATGTTAAAGTTCACTTCCATGGTTTCATCTAATTTACGGGGGGGAACAAGAACTGCTCTTTATATTACAGTCTAGGACAGAGGAAGTACATTAATGAAAGATGAGATGTTAATGAAACTTTACCCTGCAGGATGCTCTTAGCCAGTATGCTTGGTTCAGCTGCTCTCGAGTGACGCTGATACGCAGTCCTCTGCAACGGACCTGCACACCTGACCTTACCCTGGGAGAAACATGGGAACAGGAATTAGACATTTGGACATAATCATATTGTACTGAGACTGTGTCCCAAAGGTAATTGAAGTGAAGTAATACATTATAAAGGCAAGTAGATCTTTTTTTTTATAGATATTACATTTAAGAATGGGGGATATTTGTCTTTTCACCCTGTTGACACCAGAAGATGCAGCTACTTAAGGTAAATGCAAGTGGTGTTATGGTTAGTTTAGGTTGCTTCACTTTATTTGATTTAAAGTTTATTTGACTTTTTTTTGTTTAGTGTTTTGCTGTTAGACCACTCTGAAGCTACTAGTTTAAACTTTTAAAAGGGCTGCTTGTTGCTGGTGGTTCTTGGGACCTGGGAAGAGGGAGTCTTATTTTTCATGTGGCACCAGGGTTTCCCTCAGCTGGGTTGTATAGTGGAGCATCCTAATGCCCCTTTCTACTCCTTTCTACTACATACTTTCTATCTTAGTTAGTCTATTATATTAATATTATGTTTTAACAAAATGTAACAACAATATAAATGTCTATGAGATCAGAAATATGTTTTCGAAATGTTAACACTTTATAATACATAACTTAATATTTTACCTTTAGTTATAAATGCAGACTTCTGTAGTAATACACCATACTACAGGAATTAACAGCAAAACAAACTCAGTGTATTTTCAATATTTCAGTATTTTTTTGTTGTGTGTCTGTCGATGGCTTTGTGAGACTTACTTGTCTTGTTGAGATAAGCATTTCTTGTTAAAAATAGTTTAATCTCAACAAGACCACCTGATTAAATAAACAATAAACCTGAATAAACTTACCCGACAGCTCATTCTTTCTAATAGAAAACAACTCAAATGTTCGGAATCTCCCAAAATATGATTCTGTTTTGTATAAATGCAGAAAAACAAACAAACATATGACCTTCCATTTTTTTTTTTTTTTTTTTATCAAGCAATCTTGTATTTTAGACAGAGCCCTGAGATGGTCAGTACACTTTAAATAGTGTTTTAAACTCACGTGTTGGGCCTCATTTTGATACCACACTCTCTCTCTCTCTCTCTGGATACTCATCTACTGTGTGTCATGTTTTTTAAGCCATCTGTTTATCCTCCATCATGTCTCCCCCACTGACCTGCCCTTGTGCTCCCCTCACCTCCGCAGCCTGCTGCCTCCTCAGGGCGACCTGCGCCGCCATGACGCGCTGCCGCTCCACCACCAGCAGGCAGCAGGGGCAGCGACAGTCCCTCCAGCGGCAGAAGCGTTTGTGGCCTTTCAGACACGACACGACGCCGTGGTTGCGACAGCGTGCGCATTTGGGGCTCCGGGTCATCTTGCGTGTCTTCGGCTGATGGCGCTCTGGAGCCGGGGCCGGTTTATCCTGCCCTCCGTCCCCACGGCAACCGCGTTGCCCGGCGCATCCGTCAGGACTCGTCACGTCTTCGGATTTCAGTACATCAAGTTTTGCTGTTGTCTCCAGCTGCTGCAGGCCTCCTTCCAGCTGAGAGGACATCTATGACTAATAACACAGGAATCCCGCTGTGAATCCGTGGTGCACTATGTTGCTGCTACCGAGTTTTACGCAAAGTATCAAAACGGATTCAAGGACCAGGACGTGATTAATCACTTACTCAATTAGAATCAGGACTAAGAAATAAATGACTTGTCAGAAGAGCTGATGAATCACAATAATCAACTGACCTACAACAGGTCTTCTTTATTGAAATAAATCAGCTTCCATCAGACATAAATCAAAAACGACGCATGAACAGTGTGATCCCAGGCTCCAGAGAGGCTCCTTCCCACCGACCACCGTGCCTGGAGGTGTGGTGTCGTGCTCCAACACATGACAGTGTTTTCAGGGTGGAAACTTTGCAGCCTACCGCCAGACGTTTGAAATGTTAAGCCTCTCTCAGCTGCTCTCTGACGCTGTTTCCAAGAACAAGCGGATGGTGGACCGGGCCACAATGCAGAGCTCCTGGCGCAGGGGACCGTGAGCCAAGGTTTGATTGGGAAACAAGTTTGCAGCGAAAGCAACTCCCTCTCCCTATAAACCCGTCCATCCTACCTGCCCTGTCCTGCCCTGCCCTGCCCATCTTCGAGGTGGTTCTCACCTTTCAAGAGATTTGGGGATCTTGGCCGTCCCACATCACCAAATTCTTCTTGGCGAGGGGATCACCAAGTCATTATACTTATCATTATTATAATAATAGTAATAATATATACAGGGGCGCCGAAAAGGGGGGGTAAAGGAGACGGATTCTGGGGGCCCATGATGGAGGGGGGCCCAGAGAGGCCCCTAATGATGATGAAATTATAATACAGAAAAAATAATGACACTAAGTTATTAACTAACATATAATCACACATGTTTTATTTTCCATGTCCTGGTAAAAAAATTTGCCGCTGTGTTGGGGGCCCTGTAAAGATTCTTTTCATGGGGCCCAAAATCCCTAGCGGCGCCCCTGAATATATACACAGAGAGAGAGCAGGCGAGTTAAAGAGAAGGCTTACTCATTAGGATGTGTGTCCGTAAGGGTGCATATATATATGTGAGCTCTGTGTTTTACCAGACTGTTACAATATGGACTAATTACGCAGGCGCCTTGGGGAGAATGGCCTTGTGGGCGAATGAGAAACAGACAGAGAGAGAGAGAGGGAGAATTACATTTTCATATTACCTAGGAGTCTTCACACTCATATTTATTCATGGTACTGTTAAATAATTCAATGATTTAATGGCTCTCTTGATGTTTCTAATGTCAGCATTTCTGGGCCTAAAAGATAATAATTGAAATGCATACATATTCCCACTTAAAATTGTTTAGATAAATGTTTTTAACACCAGTTTACTAAGAGTGCATTATTCAAATTCTCACCTTTTTTTTTGAAAATGAATATAATTGCATACTGCTGTCAGGTAAACCATTGATGTGGTGCAACAGATGGTAATTGTTAATACTTATTAAGTTAATGGTTAATACAGGCTGCTTTATTGGCCTTTGGAATGTTATGTGCAAATTATGCATTCAGTGAATTTCACTGGATGTTGGTGATATAATGCACCCACCTCCTCATCACCTCCTCGTCAGCAAACACTTAATGTTGATTAAGTGGAGTGTAGTGTGTATAAAAAGAGCTGATGTTTCCTTGAGTCAAAATACAGTACCATAGACTCCACTGCGATGGTATGAAAAGTGTGCTCCCTGCTGGTTCAAGTCTCTAATTACACACAGGGTAGTTCTTCCAGGATAGAGAGTCAGGGTTAATTCATTAGTCTGATTTCGGGAAAGGTATTCAAATAAGTCAGATTTCCACAATGTGACCCAACACTGAGCAAGCATATCATCTTGTTCTCATCCACAGGATTCTTCAGTGAAGGTCAAGATCTTGGCTGACCAATATTCATTCCACGTGTACATCTATAAGTTAAAGCAACTGCAAAAGTACTGGGATAACAAGTTAAAACCTTATATAAATAGCTCTTAAAGAAAAAAAGTAAAGAAGGGATTAACATATATATATATATATATATATATATATATATATATATATATATATATATATATATATATAGGCCTATAATATTGTATATATTATTTTCACACAGCAGGCTTAGGGCCTCAGATGGCAAAGGCCCAGTCACTTGTGGTATTGATCATAGACTTAGCCATGGCCAGAAGTGCCTGCCAGGAGATGTCTGCTGTCAGCTCATGAAAGGTTAAAATATCAGATATCAAAGATGTAGGCAGGAGCCAGAGCCAACTGACAACTGCCTCAGAATATGATCACCAGAGGGATACAACCAACGGATACAGTGTAACTAAATAGTGATGAGCTGACACCTTGTCCTTTTTCGATAACCTGGCTGCAGATTTCTATGTAATCTGGAGGTCTGCCACTATTTGGTATTACTGACGTTGGAAAAAAGTATTAGAGTAGAGTTGTAAAATCGTAAATATTTGCAAATTAGATAGATTTAGTGTTTCAACACCTGGGAATATCTTCAAATCTCTGACTTTTGCAGGAAAATCAATAGGTATGAATGGAATATGTATTTTATCAACCAGATACAGTCGTCTGTGTCTCGCTCACTGTCAAACAGAATTATGCAGTATATAGATAGAGCAGTGGTGTAGAAGGAGGAAACTTGTCCATCACCATGCAGTTCAACTGGTGGCAACATAACTCAAGTTTTCTAGAGAGCTCCATCTAACCCTCAAAGAAAATTTGGAGAAGATACTGAGACATTTTACTCCTGGTGAAACTCCTCCTTGTCAGGTGAACAGCAGCAGCCATACTGACCCCATATGTATCAAAGGAAGCAGGGAAGGCAATATCAAAGGAAGCCCGGGGGCTTCAGTACTCTGGGGAATTGGTAATGACCAGAGGCCTCTCACAGCAAGCTCAGATTTTACTCACAAATGAAAAAAATGAACACATGGTGTCTTGCACACATTCTGAACCAGTTCCACAGTTCACAAAGAAGATGAAGTGCATCACACCCTTTTCTCATGGAAATATGTTCTGACAAAATTTGAAATCTGACCTCATGTGAATATCACATATTCATAAAATATGAACCCACGTTGAGTGGAATCACAGACATTACAGGTAATGGACTTAAATAAGAAAAAAAGAAAGGTTTAAGAAATGTATGATACATCTTTCAATTTGATCATTTCCATTTTATAAATGTGTGATTAGCAGAATTTGAGCCAATCCTCATTGCAATGGAAAGATATTACATTTAATAAACAGTGCTGATAAACATGAAATACATTTGTTATAGTTATTTTTGGCAGTTCCCCAATATAAGCATTCATAAGGGCTTTATATAAACATTAAATACTGACATTACATCAACATTTTATGATATAACACACTATGGTGTAGCAGATATAACTTTTTTTATTTATTTATTTGCTAACAACTATCAGTGCTCCTGTTGGCAAACTCAGGATACTTCATGACAATATAATAATGATTTGAAAATATGGTGAAACGCCTTTGTAATAATCCTTAAAGCTGCACTATTGTGTGTTACAAACCGTTTAAAAAAGCTTTGCATACTTATAAATGCTAAATGTGAGACTTTAAGTAAAATGTCGTGCATGGCAAATACTTTATGGTTAAACTACCTGATTGCAAAAGAAGACTGTCTTTATGTCTAAATGAAACCAACATTGATTAATAGAAGGGGATTTTGTTACAATAGTCAATCAAAAAACACACATTTTTGAAACATGATCATTTGCACATATTGTCCTTTTTTTTGCACAAGTATGACAATGTGATGCTGCAGCCACCTATGCTACAGCGAGGAACAGTCATTACTTGCATAAGTAAGTGTCAGAAAAACATAAACACAGGTTGCTCAAGGCATTTAAGCAAACCACCAATGCCCGAATTTTCTGTTGAGAAGAATCTTCAGATGGATGAATGAGTGCTTGGTACATAATGGGTGAGACATGCATGATGTTGTGCAGCATGTCCATGTAAAATAGGTAAGTACCCCACTTATTAATACCGTCAGCTCTGCTCTACCGCCTGCAGTGGAGTGCATCTCTCAAAGCCTGTTGACTCGCAGACAAATTGACTGTCATCAGCAGTGACATGGTGCTCTGGCATTCCCGTCACAAGCCCGCCTCTTCCCTCCACTCTGTTGTACATCCTGCGGTTGCACTGAGAGTTGTGTCCATCTACTTCGATTTTCGTAGCAGAGATGGAGTTTGACATACTGTTTGTCTCCCGCTATCAGACCTGCCAGCGTGTCCTCCGCCATCTGCCTCTCCCTCTATGACTGACGCCCTCAATCGACTTGTGGGGGGGAAGTCAAACAAAAACACAGAAGGCAGACAACCTGTAAGTTACACTCAAGGACAAGAGCGCTGCTCCAACTTTGTGTAATGTGCTGAAGTTTAGAGAAGGAAAACAGAGGAGCCAGGAGGCAGGGTGCATTTTCAAACAAAAGCCTGAGCTGAATGTCAAATCACTTCAAAGAGAGAAATAAAAAGACCCTTGGCTCTGTTTCACAGCGCCTTTACACAAAGGCTTTTGCACCTTTATCCACCTACTTCCAAAGAGCAGGAGACACCTTGGCAGTTATCAGCGTAAGGCAGAGGCCATTAAGCTGACAGTTTTTTCCAGGGGAGGTTTAACCTGCACCTTAGAGAGTATTTGAGTTTGTCAAGCCTGTTAAGCGGAACAAACGGTTGCTTAGATAACTGCACTTCTAACCTCATCATACAAGACACAATCACGTTGTTTTGGTAAATCTTTTTAATATGCAGTGCACAGCATTTCTGTTTCTGTATGCCACAACACAAACAGTCTAAGTACCTGTTACAAGAACCAGAGTGTGGATTCTGCTGATACTATAAAATCACTTACTTTAAAGTTACTGAGAGGAACCTTCTACTGGTTATATAACAGTCTCAATGTAATACTGTAGTTAGTTGTTTTTTATTTATAAAATAAAACTTAACTACTCATAATGACCACTCATTATGTTTGGGCATCTTAAGGAGGAAGCAATGCCAAACCAGAGCTGGTGAGAGGTCAATGAAGGGATGATGAGCTTTATCTAAGGCACAGAGTGTTCCTGATTTATCTTTTCATATATACTATGTTTGCACAAGTGTGGGCAAGAGAAGATTGTGCAGCAGAAAATATATACAGTCAAATATATTCTGATTATTAAACAGTCTGATTAATATTTGATGTTTAGGAGTATAAACATGCTTCTATTGGATTTGATTGGATATGTTGTGCGTATTTTTATGCAGGCACTAGTCAGTCTGAACATACATGGTAATGGGAATGCTACGGCTTGGTTTGGGAATTGGTGTATTCTGGCAACCGAGTCAAACAGAGAAAATGAAAAAAAAGAGGGAATGAGACCACTAGACAAGACTAGTAGTCATGCATGAGGAAAGACTGTAGTTACATTTTGCGTCTCCATAATATGATGCTTGATGACCTGAAGAGAAATCCTCCAGGAGCCAGAAGTTGCCCCCTCACGGTCCATTTGAGCCGACACTTTGCGCTGTTGGCTTCAACATCTCCTTCTGGCCATAAGTCCATCCTGTCCTTTATTCTTCCTTTGTCCTCTCCTTGTTTCCATCTGTCTGCTTTTATTTTACTTCATTGCTTTCCCTTTCTTTCTTTCTTTTCTTTTTTTCTTTGTCTTTAGTAACTTCCTTTTTGTCTTTCATGCTTCTTTGTCATTGTTGTATTAAATACATATCATCAATGTATCAAAAATGATTCATTGTCCAATTCAAGAGAAAGAAAATAGAGACATATACCATGTGCGTATAACTTTAGCAGCGCTCATTTCATCCAAACTTAAGGACAAAAAATGAATCAATAAATAACAGAAAACAAACTAGAATTGATACAATGCAGAAGAATAGCAGTAAAAAAAACTGATCGTAAAAAAATATAATTACTCATTTTCAGTCAAACGATAAAAAATAATTATCCTTAAAAAAATGGGCTATAACATTCACATCTTCACACAAGATCACATGTTGGCTTATATTTGAGGCAGAATGATGAAGTAAAAATTGGATTTGGTATGTCTTTTCTTGTTTATCTTTAATAATGAGTTTGACAAAGCAAAGCCAGCAGCAATTAAACCAAATGGGGATCTAAAGATAGAGGCGATTTTATGTTTTTGATTATGGACTGCTTAAATAAAAAAAGACTATAACCAGTTTACAAAAAAATGAATGTAGGAGAGAGGTAGTTTAACTTCTATCTTCATATTAATACATAAATCTGTTTGCATGACTCAATCAACATGACACACAGTGAGCTGTCATAGATTATGTACTCGATTGCACTGCTGAGAAAATTAATGAAATGTGACAAGTTTGTCATGATCATATGAACATGAATGAAGATCAATGAGGCAGTGTAACATAAACGGACCTAGAGGATAATATTCGGTTTAAAACTCAAATTAATAATAAATTGTCCGCAACTAAGACTGACGCATTTGTGATTTGCCAACAAAGCACTCTGAATTCTTTTGTAAGAATTCCGAACACAAACAAAGATCCCTCTGGACCATCAATGATCAAGGGACGTGCCACGTCACACAAACAGACCATGATCAATCTTCTATTTAACACGTCTGGTTTCAGGCCGAATCAATGCAAGACAGGTGCTCCCTGACCTGCACACAGCAGTTGTTATCTCTGCTGAATGAATTTAACCCTCCTTTGCAATTATATCTCAGCATGATCCTGAAGTCTGCACAGGGAGCACCCTGAAATTCTTTGTGTGTCTGCGTTGACTATTGATTTAATCTTTTTTCAGGCTCAGGTTAATGAGAGCTTTTAAATAATGCAGACGCAGCAGCGCCATGTACACAGCAGCTCATGCCCGCCCCCTTCTATGGATGCCCCTTTCTCACTTTTTTTTTTTCTCTTTTCTTCTCTCCTCACCTCAGTCCCTCTCTCATTATCATTCCCTCTTCTTTCCGTCGTCATTTTCCCCTGCAGACAACATCAGAGCATCCATAGGGGTAGGTTGAGGAAGGGTACCCCTGCCACACTTCCAATCTCACCACCTTTGATCCATTGTCTTCCTGACTGGCGTGAGACTGAAGGCACACCTTTCTCCTAGAGATGAGATACCCCATGCTGCAATAACAGCAGAACAAGAGGCTCCCAATTCAGTCACTCCCTCCACCTCCCGCATCAGATTGGATCTGTTTCTACAAGTTTATTGGCTCTTTTGTCTTCCAGGTTGTCTTGGGCTATCTCACTGGAAAGGTGTGGTTTTTATGTATTGTAAGCAATATCCCTTCAGACACAAAGCCAAGCACTGTATTGTGTAATTACTGTAGTGTAATGAGCCTCCAGATGAATAAGTTCTTTTAAACAGCATTTAATAAAACACAGTTCCGCTGTGCGTAAGCAAAAATGCAGTCAAATAAGTTTCAACTAATTAGAAATAACTACAAGTGCTTCATTTCTTTTCGCTTATACCTCCCACAGTTCCCACAAGAGGCTATCAAGATAAATATTCTAAATATTCAAATCCTCAAGATATTACTCTGCAAAGTATACCGAAATACCCTCTGTATTTGCTTAAAATAGCAAAAGGCAAATCTGAATTCCTCAGTACTTGTTGTAAGTTTCCTCTTAGTCAGGAACTCAGCAGATTTTGCTTATGGTGGAGGTGATGAGGTCCCTGGCAGATTCAGCAGAGGCCTCTGACAGATGCTTTGCAATGCAAATCACATCATTATGACAAAATGTGAGATTATTCTTGGATGTCTGCTTGCACCGGGGAGCTGTAATAAATGGCTTCTAATGTCATTTTATTCTGGCGGGATGCACAAACTACACAAGTACACAAAATCTAATAAAGATAATCACGGCTTTAAAGCTTTAAAAAAAGCTTTATAAAATGAAGAAAACTGTCCAAAACTTCAAAGTTATTTGCAAACAGATTGCCTTCATACACCACTCTTCTGAAAGTGTCTTCAGATACTTATTAGAGGAATTAATTGACATTTGGCTTTAAATATTTCTTTGACAAGCAAGGAAGCAGGTAGTGGGAAGAGGGAGGCTGTGGATGCTAATTGTGATCCTTCTCCTCACCTTCCTGTGTTTGATCATGATGTGTGCGTTGGAGGAAGGCGGAGGATGGGTTTCTATGCACAAGCTGCACTACTTTGGCGTCTGCCCTTGCTTCTTGTCTCAGATCGGAAGGTATCTTCTCGTCTCCGCTCTCTGCTGACTGCCTGTGACAGCTGGGGAGAATGTATGGAGAACAGTCGCTCGGGGTACATTATAGATGCTCTCACGCTTCACTGTTTCTTCCATTAAATCTACTCATGAATCAAATTAGCTTTCTATCCTCGTCTGTCACTTTTTTTTCAAAACCCACCAAAGGCGCTAGCCCTTCACTGTGGCCCCGATAAATGCTGCGACGGAAGGAATAACTGGAGTTCTACATAGATGGAATAAATAATAATAATGTAGTAATATTTGGGGGAGAAAGCGCAGCCTATGTGGCTGCTGGGAAACTCATTAGCATATAGAAATATTCTTTTCCACTTTATTGGGTCCTAATTGTTGATTTCTCTGACTGGATGGCTGCTTCCCCCTGGATAATGATGCCATGGTGTCCTCCATATGGAAGAGTCAGTAAGAGATAGATAGGAAGAGAGAGAGAGAGAGAGAGAGAGAGAGAGAGAGAGACATAGAAAGTAAGCACTGAAATAATGAAAACTATAAGCCGTTCATTTACACCTTCCCCCAACGTCTTTCTTTTGACAGTTGAAAACCAAAGTGTATCCTGACTCCAGTGTGTGAGCAGGAGAATGTGAGAATAAATGGAATAAATATGGTGTAAGACAAAGAGGATTGGACATCACAGCTCTTTACTTTGAAGACAACTACAGACGGGACTCATCCAGAGCCGCCAGGATTCTGCCAACTTCAAAAGAAATGAAATAATAAATACAATAGGTGTCAACTGAACCAAACAACACAGCACTCTCCGAATACATAAAGAGATACACTGGCCTTTAATGTTTCATTTCAGTCTAAAGATGCTTTTTACATCATACCTAGAGTCTCTTTCTTTGTCAAGAGATGTTACGTCCGCAGTTTAAGTGCAACTGGAATTAAAAATGTATTTCCTTTTTTCATGTCAACAGTATACTGGTCTGTTTTCTGTTTTTTGTCAGTTGATTTAGCAGCTCATACATCAAATCAACAACATCTCTGGCAATACCCTTTTATGTGCAATTATCTGCATTACTAATATACATTTAGGAAACAGTTTATATAATGCAATTATAATAAAGGACGTAAAGGTTAATAGGTGGTAATAAAAAAAAGATTATGGTTTAGGTAAAAGTCAGTACTTCGTTAAGCGTTGGGAACCTTTTTATGTGATGCTACAATAATAACCTGTTCATGTTCTTCAGTGTAAATTCAACACACTTAATCAAGTTCATAACCACAAAAGTCATATACAACCTAGATTTATAAAACTCTTATCTCCCCAAGGGGGAGATTTGTGGTACAGCACAGTAAACTATAAACATAAAAAAGACACAATTAAAACACAAACCAACAACAAAAGTCTACAATCTTGACATTTTAAAACATATTATGGACATCCCTATGTAGGTGTTTTAAAACCCCTGAGTGAATGAGTTTACATCACATCCTAAAAACACTGTTGCATATGCACTACTACAGAATGTTAAATTTGGTTGTTGCTCTAGGATAAGAATATAAATAAAGTTTAAAAATCAGTATTATCTTTTATAATCACTTTAGAACGAGGCAGCCTCTAACCAAGTTAATTGAGATTTCTTATTCAACTTATTAAAATTGTTACAAAGGCCACACCACTTGGACTATTCTACCTCCCCTCTTAGAGTGGTATGCTCCATCTGCTCACTATAGTTCAGGAAGTCCACAAGATAGTTTTGTTTCTGAGTTCCAGTAGTTAGGCCAATTAGGCCCAAAACCGGTGTTGCTGCCTTTGTTTGACAGTTGCATGCATCCCTTGAACTGTAAGTACATCAAGTTACATATTGCTATGGTGTATGTACAGTTTTCATCCCTGTTTTGGTGATTCTTATTCAGTTTAATTTCTGTTACTGCTAGTCATGCTAATTAGGTTGAGTGTCTGCTGTATTAGCGTCCACCTGTGTAGAACCTGTGCTTAATGTTACTACATTCAATGTGTTCTGTTTGGTCCTTACTCGTTGTAAACTCATTGTATAACTGAATTCATATTTAGTCTAAGTTTAGTCAGGTACTATGTCCACAGGTTAGATGTTCCCTTTAATGGGTTGATTTAGTGTAGCTCGCTGTCACCATCGTGGCCTCATTGATCAGCGGTGTGGACGTGCTAAACTCAGCGGTGCATATCCATGTCGTTCCTTCCAATGATTCAGTTAAATGGTTTCTGTTTTGTTTTATTCCTCCCTTTTTCTAAGAAACCACGCACACACAAATTTACAAATATAAACTACTAAGATATTTCTGTACACCCTGTCAAGCCAAACTCAGCAATAAAGTTTTAAGTCATAGTCAAGTAACGACTTGACTATTTGGGGCCCCCACCACTGCACTTCAGTGGTGGGGGTTGATTTTTCAGAACCTAAATTGTGAAAGAAACCAATGTCAGCCATCCTCTTTCTTTTTAAATATATATAAATTCATATATTTATATGTTAACTTTGGCGGATCCTTATAACTCAACTAAAACCGTAAACTGGAGGCGATTGTGTACAAGCAGCAGATGAAGGCACCAACAGAGGAATAACACAAAACAGTTACTGCACCAGTGCTTTTAATCCCCTCACTTCTGCCCTCCTCTGCTGGCCTCACTGTGCCCCGCCTGGCAGAAAAACCCTCACCTAGGGGTGCTTGGCTCGGCACCTGCATGGGGGCCTTTGAAGCATCCTGATTTCAAAGACATCAAAATCTCTTGCTTAGTGTGGGATCATGTGGGATGATCCAGATTCTGGCAAATATAGAGAATATAATGATTTCATCATAATTTCATAATGTTTGAAGTAGTTGAGGTGAGCTTTATTCAACCTTTAAGACTCTTAAACTGCCCTAGGAGTCATCAGACATTCTTTGTTTGCCATCGGTTTTTGATGCTGGATTTATATTCTAAACTAGCTCAGTCTCACTTAAAGAGATCAATAGGATGCCTGTAGTACACACACACACATGTTACCGTCAGTTATTTCAACCAGAGGAGATAGACTCATCCCTTATTCATCACTTGATTCTTTATTTATTTATAAATCAAAACGATTCGGCAATAATCCTGCTCACAGGTTTGGCTTTTGAGAAGCCATGCAGGTGTATTTATGTAGATGATGAACTGGTTCACAGCCTGGATTCAAGGCGGAACAGTGAATTATTGCGGTTTTATAACAGAATCTGACCTTTGACCTCTTCCAAGAAGGTATGGGTTAAATTAAATGCTCTCTACACCATTTACAGACCATCACACAACAAATTCAAAGTTATTGCATTCATATGAAGCGGCAGACAACCAAACTGCTGCTGTAGAGTGAATCTTTACTGTTTGACTATATCCCTGACTATATCCCTGCTGTGGGCCAAGATAATGTATATACACCTGTGTACGTCTGCTAAACTGTCATACAGACATTAGCATTTAAATAAAGTTTTCCCAGCTCTGTTGAGGTAGATTATTATAGTTGATAGATGTGGCTTATTCTATCAGGAACACAGCAGGAAGGGTGGGCCACTCCTCATCAGGAGAGACATGGCTGGCTATTATTAGTGACATGGATTGTCAGTTTGTGTGTATGTGTGTGTGCAGGAGTGTAATCCATTATGTTGCATAGTAATGTTGACTGTTCAGCACACTTTCATCATCAAGACAATACCAGTGGAAAAAGGGGCCAAGGAAGCTACACTTTCTCCTCGGGCAAGACACTGAACCCCAAGTTGCTCCTGAAGGCTTGCCATCGGTGTGGACTGGATGTTGCATGAATGTTAGTTAGAGTCTGATGGTGGCACCTTGCATGGTAGCCTGTCATCAGTGTGTGAATGGGTGAATGATATGTAATATACTACTGATTGTAAGTCGCGTTGGATAAAAGCAATCCTGCCCCTTGCACTGACAAGGAGCAGGATTGCTTTCTAATTACTGATAGATTTCAGCTGGTGTCTTGGCTTTCCATGCCTGTTTGCACCTCCCTTTCTTCATGTGTTCAATACTTTTTCCCTGTGTCATTCCATTTTATTACACATAACTTAATTTCTGAACTTATTTGTTTGGTTTTCTTTGTATGTATGGATTACTTGGGTTGTTACCGACATCTGGTGAAAATGTCATGCCAATAGCACCTTTAGAAATATATTTACTGTGAAAAATGGTGACGTGTTCAATACTTATTTTACCTGCTGTATATAGTCCTGATCCCATCACAGGCTTTCTCGTTCATCTTAAATGTGCAAAGGAAAAAAAGACAATGAACATAAGGCAAGATTTATAAAATTGAGAGAGTAGCAGAGTAGGGGAAATCCACAGGGAGAGAAGATGATAAGAATGGAGAGATGAAGGGGCTTGAGGCTGAGGCTGATGGTTGAACTGCTCGAGGAGGAGGCTTTAATGGCCTGCTAATAATTTGAACAAGTTGGCACTGCTGAAATATGGATAAGACAAGAACTGCAGTGAACTAATAAATACCATTAGAGAGAAGGGAACAGGGAGGGGAAGGAGGGAACAACAGGATGAAATGAGGATAAGTGAAGCATAGAGTGGAGGGTAATTCATGTGGATGGATGGTGAGAAGAACCGTAAAACAGATGAATAGATATGTCAGAGGAATTTGAGCCAGCTGGGTTAAAGAGGCATTGACTCTGGTTATATAGCAGCTGCTGGTGTGGATAAAGTGACACAGCAAGAAGGCATTATATATCCTTTTAAATGGATTGAGATTCTATCATATTAAATGCTGCTAATTCAGTTAATGTAGAATATTATATTAATAGGAAATCCTATTTTTTCGCATCATGATCATTTTACTGGTTTAATCATGGGGAATTCTCCTCAGTCTGTGAAAATATTGTATTATGTCCTCTGTGGCTCTTACTTCAGTATGAGAAAACTAACCACAGTGGTTTAAATGGGATTATTCGGGTTAGGCCTTGAACATGACAAATCTTTTTAAAAGGCCAAAATGCATCACATTCTTACTATGAGCATACATTAAAAAAATGTTGGGGGGTTATTGCCATCCGAGTGTAGCCAAATCAAAGAATCAGATTTTGATTTTATAAAATCGAAATCTGATTCTTGAGATGGGTTTGATCACTGTCAATTAAATCTGATGAAACGACACCTGCAGTCCAAGTGAAGCAGATAAACTGAGTTTTTGAGAGTTAAACTCATCAATAATTCCCAACTTTATCTTTGATTGTTACTTAGGTATTCATACATATTCATTCTAGATCTATATATTGATGACTTAATACTAAGTTGTCAGAGGCTTTAGGAGAACATATTTATAAGTTTTTTTTATTTTATTTTATTTATTCCCCAAAGTTAATTTGAATGTGAAACCAAACTGCTGGAATTTTAACTGACAATGATGGTCCTTGAGTTACAACATTGTATTAGAAGGACACTACCCTGGATTTTTTAACTAAATGTTTCAGTACAAATGTGCCTTTCACATTACTTGTTATGTAAATTATACAATTATTTCATATTATAACTATAGAAACGTTGAGAAGATATTTCATTATTAGTGTCACAATGGATAGTAGAGGGATGGTTTGAGGAATGGGTGTTAGAGGGTAGACCAAAGAGAGACATGGAAAAAACAGAGGGATGAGAAACGGTGAGGAGGGTAAAATTCAGTGTGCGTGTGTGTGTGTGTGTGTGTAAGCAAGGGAGAGAAAAAAATGCATAAATTAAAGACAAAAAGTTGAAGGAAAATCAATGACTCCTACTACCGGGTTGCATGTTTGTACAAGGTGACTCATTTTCCACTTCATGGGTAAGTCATGTTGAACACAGCACTCCTGCAGACATGATCCAGACACACACAGAATATGCTACTAAAAGTCTCAAACAAGTCTCCCAGTCAAATTTGTTGTAAAATAGATTGAGTTACTGAGAGAGGAAAGTGTAGTTGTTGTCAAGGAAGCTATTATTTCAGTGCTGAGGATGAGATGCCTCCGACTGGGATCTGTGAGACAAAGTCCTGACTCTTATATTCCCCGGGGTATTTATGTCCAGCATGCTGTCGCTTGTATATATTGCAACAGCTGTTGCTTGTAATGGCTGCACTTCCAACAGAAGCCTTTGGTGTACTCATATTTTATCTACATAATCAACATATTTATATCCTCCTTTTGGTGCTGAAGATGAATATCTCCAGCTCTGTCCCTTCAGTTAACTCCATCTACCACTGCTGCCAAAAGCATGGTACAAAATGATTTATTATGTTTATCATGATGGCAGTAGAGACAAGTCAGTGTCAAAGATGAACACACAACCAATCAAACTGGCATATACAAAGAGCTCATTGGTTGTGATGCCTTAGCAGGTGAAGGCTAATCAATAACCTGCAACAATGCCTTATAGAGGCAAAATACACCTATATACATAAGCACAGCACATGTGAGTATATGTGTATATCTATTATTAGGTAGATCCAGGTTTTTCAGTCAATAAGTGGCTCTGCTGGAAGCAAATATTTACCATTTAAAGCATTTATTCTGCTAATAAACTGGTACACATCCAGAAATATACACTGTTTAAACTCCTTAACCTCAATGGTCACGACGACAAGAAACATCGGAAGCATGTCATCACTGTTTCAAATGTTACACAAAAAGACAACAATACAATTATATATAACGCTTTAATACAAAGAAGTTATACCACCACACTCACCCCCATTTATCAGTCATACAAGTATAAGGCAACAGGTCATAACTATTGAGTAAACTGAGGCACTGGATATACAAATTATAATATTAAATGTCTCTCTCATCCTCTTCTGTGTGTGTTTGTGTTTTAAATGCTAATTTGACTGTAGCCCGAAAAAAAATCCTAATTTTACCAGTTAGCTGTGAATACGCCTATGTCTGTGCCTCATCCCCTCCTCCACAAAGTCCATTTAGTTTCAGATTCTGTTCATTCTACGTTATGTAATGACGTTATGTATGTAGTGACCCCATCACAGTTAGATGTCTGATAAACATCTGTTATGGTGGGGATGACAGGGATTTTGCATTTTGGAGGTCACGAGAGAAGAATGAGATAACATTATTTGGTAGGCAGACAGGGAGCTATGGGGGCGGATGCTTTTGTTGCAGTTGTATAATCAGAAAAATAGGATAGGGCACATTTGCATATGCAGGCATCTGTTAAACACGCATATGACAACATAATTCGAAAAACATATGTAAATGCAACCAGTCACACGCAGCTAGACGTGTTTCACCACACACACACACACACACACACACACACACACACACACACACACACACACACATGTCAAGAGTCAATTTGCTCACTCAGTTTGTTCACTTCCTCCTCCTTTCATCTTTCCCTCACTACCTTTGACAACAAACAGCAACCAAGGATGGGGTGTGTGTGTGTGTGTGTGTGTGTGTGTGTGTGTGTGTGTGTGTGTGTGTGTGTGTGTGTGTGTGTGTGTGTGTGTGTGTGTGTGTGTGTGTGTGTGTGTGTGTGTGTGTGTGTGTGTGTGTGTGTGTGTTTTGTGTGTGTTTTTGCTTTTAGCCAGTGTAACAAGACACTAATAATGGAGTCCACTCAGGCCTGTCTGACACCATTGTTATTAGCCCCCTCCTCTCAATTACCAGCCACTAGTCATTTGGGTGTACACACTTTGACACGCACACATGCATATTCACTCATGCGGGTACAAATGCAAACGAGACACAAGAAGATGAGAATATTTCAAATGGGGAAATTGGGATTGGAGGGTAATCGCTGTCCAACAAAGTCAAATGTGACAACGAAAAACTCAACCTCCACTTTGGCCGCCGAGCGTTATCCAGTGTCTGTTGGCAGCGTATATGAGAAATTATGCAAATTAGGTTCAGGCGGCATTTCCTGATGACTGACAGTATCCCTAACTGGCAATTAGCATGTGTTGGTGTCTGATTGGCCAGAACTGTGTGACTGTCTGGAGACGAGTGAAATGGATGTACCCTCCTGGCTCTCTGGCATCTAATCATATCTCTCTATTTGTCTCTGTCACTCTATCCCCCCTCTCTGTCAGTTTTCTGTTTTAGTTTTTTTACATTCTTCTTTTCAATCCTCACCAAAGTATCGGTTGTGTCCAAAATGAAACCAATGACATCTTTTTCCTAAATCTCGTTGTTTGGTAAATTTCTTTCAAATTCCACGCTTCCCAATTTGTGACACAGCATTTCTGTTAAAAATGTTTAGTGTTCAAGCCCAAAGATTTTTTCTCAGATTTGACAAAGCATCTCAAGAGCCACAGAAGATATTATGCAAGTAGTCTCCAAGACTAGTTCTTTAAACCTGTGGTCGCAGATGTGGCCGCAAACGTTAGCTTGTAGTACTCAGGGTCAGAGTTTCTTCAATCATATCAATTTACCATTACATGTTGACCAATCACAAAATTGCAATGATCTTGATTTCCATGCATGAATGAAAGAATAGCAAGTGAAGTGTTTTGTGGTGTGTTCTTATAGGACTGGGAACACCAGGCGCAGGTGTTTTCAATAAAAATCAATCCGATCAAACATTCTGCATCTACAACATAAACGACAAAGGCAAGCAGCCAGCCAAGTAGCCAAAAGAGGTAGGGTCATCCGGCTCACTCGCCAGAAAAAAATGGCATTTTACGTTTATGTTAATTTAAGGATGCATTGGATGAGGACGTTTCTGAACCAAAAATAAGTTTCATAAACATTCCATATCAGCCTCGTATCACTGTTCTAGAATCGCACAATGACATGTGGTTAGCATGGTGACACAATTGGTTAGGTTAAGGCCACAAAACTACTTGGTTAAGGTCAGAAAAAAATGCTTTGTTTTAGAATAATAACGTAACATAGTGGCGTCAAAACGTTCAATGTATCCATGGTTTTCATAAGCGAATAATGCCAATAAATGTCTCTGTGGCTGGGCTGGGTCTTCACACTCCAACAGCAAGCAAATGCTGGCTTCTGCAGGCCTAAACATTTATATAAATTTAAAGGGTTAAGCATCATGCATAAGTGATGTTTCCCTGCAGTGTCCTATGGTTTAATATCACATACATGACTAAATTATTCATCACAATATGAGTGCACAGCTGATTTATCTGCATCTAAAATGGTCAAGGGAAAAAGAGGAGAGAGAAAGAAACATGAGGAAAGGAGCAAGAAAAGAGTGTGTGAAGAGCAGAGGGTAACACAGAGAGAACAATGTTAGATGTATCGCCTTCTCATCACATTATCGAGGATTAGACCTGCCCACGCACTGGAACAGTGGATTTTATCAATGCAATCCAACAAGTCCAAAATCCTATTTTAAGTTAGCAAGCCCAATAATTCACTTAGCGTGAGTAATCATTGATTGTTACAGCTATGCTCGCAGTAGTTTGTTGGGAGTGTGCTGCTGTGAGCAAACATCTTAATTAAAGGAGCAACACGATGTGCTCTGTGGCCACCGTCTTCCTCATCTGTCTTTTTGACAATGGAGCAGATTCCGTACAGTTTCAGCCCGGGTGGATTGCAACACACTGCATCTGCACTAGTGACTGTTGTCAGGTAGAAAATTAGCATAATTGGTTATAATCTGGAGGAAAGTCACATCCAGCCAAAGTGAAACAGAGAAGCCAAAGCTACAGAAAGAGCCCATGTATGATTATGAGGACACTTACTGGTGTGTTTGACTCATGATATTATTGAGCACACATTTTATCTGCATGATCAAGTGTTTTTTTACAAACCAGCATTAATTAAAATGCAAATATTAGCGGATAAACTCGTTTCATGGATAATTTGAAAGGTATTCTAATCTACCACAGAAGAAATAGCAGGAGAGTAAGATGTTTTAAACCCTTTTCACTCTATGATTCTCTTTGATTCTGCAAAACATCTTCATTTTCCTCTCTCTCTCTCTCTCTCTCTCTCTCTCTCTCTGTCTAAACCTCCATGATTCTCTCTGTTGCGCAACCACACTACATATGACTTTCGCAGTGGTGGCTGTATTCATTTTTGGTCTCCAACTTCCTTCTACAGGGGTAAGAAGAATACATTTCACACCAAAGTCTGTGTGCTTTAACTCCCTCTTCTATCAAATCTGCTGAATCTCCTCAAGTGTTTCAGTGAAATCCCCCAACAGCAAAACCAAACATTTGGGTTTATACACAGTTCCAGGCCCGCTACCCTATGTCTAAGCCCACATCCTGCATATCATTCCAGTGTCACACTCACTGGGAAGGAAAAGACACTATCTGTCCTTGGAAATGGTCGTGTCATGGTGGTAAGTTCGGGGTTAAGCTTTCATGAATGTTAGTTAGAATCTGATGGTGGCACCTTGCATGGTAGCCTGTGAATGGGTGAATGGGTGAATGATATGTAATATACTACTGATTGTAAGTCGCTTTGGATAAAAGCGTCTGCTAAATGACTGTAATGTAATGTAATTTAATGTAAGTATAGACTGTAGAGAGTTGATTTTTTCATTAACTTGATAATGCTTCGGATATATACATTGTTAATACTGTTTGTATCACAGAAGAGTACAATATATTCTTTGTTGTGTTCCAGTGAATTGCGTTTCTATTAAATTCTAAATTTAATTCAAACAACATTTTTTCACTAACAATTTTTAATTTACTCTTTAATTAAATAAAAAAAGAGTGGAGCTTAGAGAGAGAGTGAGATGTCCTGTAGTGTCTGACACAGACAAAGAAACAAAGGATTGTGAGCCGCGGAGCACTGAGATTTGCCAAAGCATAAGTTGTTTTAGGACTTGTTGAGGTTGGCGATGGACCTGTAGCAGCGCCGCTTACATATCCTGAGAGGCCAGTGTCGTAGCAGATAGAGAAATAAAATGAGATAGAGAAAATCAATCGCTTCAGACAGTAGTGGTGGGTATGTAATTTCAAATAAGGATCATATAGGGTGCTCTACAGCTCAGCCCTGATGTTTTTTCCCCTTCATTTCTGTGCCTTTCTCCATCTCTCCCTCATATTCATACAGATCTATAAAATATGTGGCAAAACCTTCGTACTCTTCCACACTCAAAGTGAGATGGTGAGAGATAAGTTCTTGGTATTTCCATTACCTAGAAAAGAGAACAGGGTTGTAAAAATAATTGATATTTTATCGATTTCTATGAAGCTCTTTTAAGTGCATTATGTTGTCCGCATTATTTTATTATGTTCAAAGGGATCTGTGCGCTTAAACTACTCAGAGGAAAATCTTAGATAACTCAGATAAAAAGTTAGCAACAGGTTTTCTTGTAACTTTAAAGGACAAAACAAGACCTGCAGAAGCATGTGTTAGTCTCCCTGCTCCCCTTGAAATGTTTTTACTGTCTACATGTGTTGTTGCTGTCGCTGCCAGGTCTTCCCTGAAAAAAGATCTCAGTGGAACTAAATAGTACAAGATCCATGTAAGCTACAAAAACAAACCTCAGACACACAACATGAGACACATGAACAGGGACCCACCTTTCTTGCTGCATGCTGATAAAGAAAAGTCACATCTATCAACTACAATATCTGCTGTAAAATTGTATTTAAATGCTAATTTGTGTTTGACAGATTATAGGTACAGTATATTCTTCACTGTTTGACTAAGCTTGCCAGTAGCAGCATGGTATTCTTTGTGACAGGATTTGATTGCTTTGAGATACTTCACCATTAAAGTTGTTTGTGTTTTTGTTGCTGCTGGAATACATCAAAATAGAAATGTGTGTCTTGTTGATGACAGTGAATTTCATTTCAGACAGGATTCTCTTATTCTACCCAACTTGATTCTCCACATCGGTGCTATAACACACTACACTTAGGAAGTGTTATTTTTTTGGGAAAGCAGAAAGAGAAAAAGCAAAAGATATTAAAAATGTGAAGGAAAATAATAATAGTGTAATCTAATGTTGCACAATACATATTTATCATGAATGTCTGTTTTGATCATAGGCTGGTTTTGATCAATCATATACTGTACATCCCAGAAGTATTTTGCTGCACTCAGCAACTTCAAAACAGAATCACAGTAAGCTTTCCAACCTATAGATTCTGGACATGGGTGATGAATGGTTTCCAGGTTTTATAAAATCTGTCAATGCTATCTATCAAAGTAAATCTGATCATCTGCAGCTGCACTAACCGCATCAGATCTCTTATCCACCGAGAGTAGGAGGTGGTGTTTCATCTTTCCACTTTAGTACAATCAGCCTTCAGGCAATCAGAGAAGCAAAGGCATAAGAATTGTATTTATTCTGGGGACAAGCGACTTCTTTTACTTCAAATATTGCTGCAGTGGAGATGGAATCAGAGGTGTTACAAAAAAATCTCTTCGGTGCTCCTGGAAAGATGTCAAGTTTTACATTTTTGCACCTGTACATATTCCACAAATAGGTGAGGAATATGAGTCCCATGTGTCCAAATCTATCTTGAGTTGTGTTCTTCTCAGGGAATTCCTGCACCTTTGCCTTGTCCACTAAATGTTATTAAAACTAGCATTATTTGGTAAATGAGGGCCTTGGTCCAGGTTAATTGGAGCTACATTTCTAATATCTAAGCATCTCTGTATAGGCAGGATTATATTTCTGTTTTAACTTGGTGAATAAAATGAAAACACTAATGAATCATTAAAAGATACAAATTTCATGTACAATCTTGCATTACTATCTAAAAAATATTGTTTTGATCTATCAAAGGGACATTGAAAGAAGCCCAATTTTCTTTCCTAAACATTACCCAGAAATTGATTAAGTCAATATTTCAATATTTCCATGGATCAGGGGGAGAAGATGTGATATCTAAGAAAACAAAGCTTTTCCAACTGCAAAGGGTTGTCTTTATCTGCTTGGAGTAAGCTGGTGGTCACTGTATGAATGCTGGCTGCCCAAAAATAATGTTAGAAATAGAAATAGCCTCAAAGGGCTTTGCAAAACAGCCTTGAATTATTGGCATTACATCACAGCATTTATAAAACACCCTTAAGACACTTGGGGGAAAAGGAGCACAAAAATACATAAAAAGGGGGTTCAAGGGTTAAATTTCAATAATTAAACCCACCTGGGCTAATACTTTTATATGATCAGGTTGTTAACAATGTGCAGAAGATGCTAGCCGAATAAAAAATCCTATAAGTAGGACGTTGAGTGTGTGTTTGCTGGGGTTGTGTGTTTAGGAGATGAATTAAACGTATAGGTACTTGCATGTACATACTCTAGTAATAGATCTATATGAGAGGAATTCAATTTCCGTGTTTTAGATGAATCACGTTTTTCATCCTGCAACAGAGTAGAGCACAAACAAGCTAACAATGGTGGAGGTTTCTCCAAGAGAGCTTGGAAGTTGACACAGCTACTTTTCTCCCACACTGACACACCACGGATGTTCACTGTTAAACCACAAACACAGATGTGTTCAGAGGGATAGGAAGTAAAAGAATAATAAAAGCAAGGAAAGTGAGGATGCATCCTATTGTGAGAGGTGAGGGTTGGGCAGCAGAAAACAGAAAAAGTGGGTATAGCTGTGTAGAGTATTGAGGTAGAGAAGAGTGAAAGTGTCTGTGAAAAAAGGCATTGGAGGAATGTGTGTGTGTGTGTGTGTGTGTGTTGCATAAGGTGCGTGTGTGCATATGTCATTAGGGTTCATCCTAATTCGTCTGCGCCTCAGTTAAATGTCAGTCGTTGACGAGTACAGACAGTGGCGACGTGTCCTTTGTGGCTGTCACTCTGAGGTGACATGCAAAGATCGCAATCTTGTTTACTCATCGCCGTATACCTGCCCAGCAGTGTGTATGTATGTACGTGAGTGACTGTTTGGTTGAAGCTGAGTCATCCTTTTACCCCACAAGCCATCACACATTGCTGTGAAGTCAACAGAAAAAAAGAAATTAAAAACAGCACCAAAAAAAATGATATTGCTAATACTATTCCGCCGCCTGTCATTGCATGCTACCGATGTCTCTGAACACTTTGTGCGGCTTCTCTGAAGCGAACTGAGGGGAGTCTGAGGCATTCCCCGTTCTGTAAAGAATGACACTGGGGCATTTCATACATGTGAACACATACAAATAACATGCTGCAGGGAAAAACAAAGATGTGACTAGGACAAGGCCATCATGCTAACCTGAGGGCCCAACTACATATGTCAGTCACACACTCATGCTGTCAAGATCAACAACATCATTTACTGAGGAAACTGGGTCACACAAGCACAAGTGTGTGTGTGTGTGTGTGTGTGTGTGTGTGTGTGTGTGTGTGTGTGTGTGTGTGTGTGTGTGTGTGTGTGTGTGTGTGTGTGTGTGTGTGTGTGTGTGTGTGAGAGCCATTCACCAATGTGACCTCCACAGCTTTTTCTTTTGCTGCTGAATGGACCATTGAACGGACATCACTAAGGCAGAATTGTTCCATATAAATCTGAGAAGATTAGGTTGCAGACATATATGTTTAACATCTGTCTCCTTGTTAATGCATTTCTTTGTGCTCAAGAAACACTGCCATGCTTTGAGCAGTCGTCCGACTCAAAGCAGAATGGCAAACACACAGCCTCTGAAGCTGTCAGGGCCTTGGGTCATCAACATGTATTTATGTGTCTAAAAAAACAGCCAGCAGTGTTTTAATGCTCCTGACTATGTGGAGAAACTGTGTGTTATTTCACATTATATGATGTGGGTCTGCACTTTTTTGCAGGAAAACTCCCTCCCTCTCAAATCTCACCCTCTGCAAGAGAAGACCCAAGCTATCTGTTCTTTATTATAGCAGGATTTATATTGGTTAATCACAGAGAGTCGTTTCAGCACACGTCCCATAGACTGTATATAAGAAGTGAACTAAGTGTTTGTGTCGTTACCTATTGGTTTGTGGCCAGCAATTTAGAAACCTTGATTTCGACATTTTGGCTGTCGCCGTCTTGGATTTTGGCTGTCACCATTTTGTTTTTTTGCTGTCAATCACAAGGTAGCCGAGCCCTAAAGCAGACCCTGCTTTATCTTTTATTTTACTCTAAATAGGACCATAATTTACTAAAGGACCATCATGTAGTATTGAACAACACTTGAAACTAGAGATTGAGACCATAAATCCAGGTTCAGAATGTTTACTGAGGAAGTAAGTCCATTGAGAGCTGTGGTCATTTTCTCATAGACTTCTATACAATCAGACTTCTTTTTGCAACCAAAGGAGACGTCCCCTGATGGCCAGTAGAGAAAATGTAAGTTAGAGGCATTTCTGTATTGGCGGAACAAAACATCCCAGTGGTCCTTCAACTTCTTGAACTAGACTACTACGACATTTTGCAGACAAACTTTCATAAAATCCTCATAAGGGGTTCCAGTTCTTTATACAGAGCACAAGACCCTTTAAATGCCCAATGATTAAAAACATTGGTCCTATCTGTGTTACATGGCCTTTCCTATTGCATCTGTCATGACGAACCAGCTAGCCCTTTGTTGACCGTTCAAGGAGAGCCTGATTTAAAACCTCATGTTATTTCAAGGAAAGGCTGCTCGGCACATGAGCCCGCTCTCCCTCTTTGAAATGATAATAGGGCCATGTGGAATAAGAGGTGCAGATGAGGAGGGAGGAAGGAATGGAGGGGAGGATGGGTGGATGAAGAATGATGTTGGGATGTAGGAGATGAGCTGATAGATGCAGAACAGGAGGATAAGTGTATTGGTTTAAAGAGGATAGACGCATTTAGGGAGTCATCAAAAGAGTAGGAAGACAAAAAGACAAATGAAATTAGGAAATTATGGATAGAGGGAAGAAAGGGAAAGTCGTTGGGGATGGATAAAGTTAAGAGTATTAATATGGTGCATGAGAGGAATAATATAAGAGATGGAGGGATGGGTGAAGGACCAAAACAAAGCAGAGTGGCCTGGAGATATTGGGCTGGGTGGACTGCTGATTTATTTACATCTACCCTCTACTCTGTCTTGCTATTGGAGATAGTGACTCTCTGCAAACCTAAACCTTGAAGAAGGAATACAATGTTTTGGTGAATTTGGATATGTTATCATTTAATGCATGGCAGTAAACTCAATTTTTATGAATAAAAACAATTTTCTACCAAAGTTGGACATGCAACACCCAGTGCTTTCATCTAATAGCCGGGAGCTTTGTGATTTATGGAAACTCTATTTGGACTCCATCGTATTCGGGTTTAGTTTTATATGTCAGGAACGCTATAAAATGAAATCTGGAAAAGAGACTTTGATCTCAAATAATCATAGTGGTAACTATCATGTTAATTTAAACTAACAGTGTTCCATTAAATTATGTTCAATCAAAATGGATGTAGATTAAATTTGATGAGGAAATTCTATTTTCTGTAATGTGGTCTTGACCTAGCTTTAACTAAATATTTCACCATACAGATAAGACAACACATGAGTTATATAAAACATTTTGTTGTTTAGGTATGAGGAATGTAAGGGCTGAATCCATTTGGACATGTACAGTATATGAACAATTAGTTACCAAAATATGGCTTACATGTGTTGAATGATTGTAGTGTATCCCTACACAATAACTGCATAATTCCTACAGAACTCCTTCACAACTTGGTCTTTTAATATTTCTGGGGAAACTTTTTTATAAAGGATAATATCCCAAAGGGCTAAATGCAACTGCATATCAAAAGATCAGACTTATTAATTCCAGATATACGTATATTAAACTTGGCTATTATTCTTTTATAATTATTAATATTATTATAATTATTATTATTATATAGAGTTTTGAAAACCAGGCATCATCCACAATACTGTTTTAGGTCATAACAAAGGAGTATTGAATATTGTAAAAAAAAAAATCCATAAACTAGCAACAAAAAAACCTGCACCTTGTTTACGTGTATCTAAGCCTTTCATTTGAGGAGTTCCTTGAACCTTTTCAAATGTGAAGTTAGTGAGTGTTGCTTTGTATTTCAAAACCAAAAATTTTTTTTTCAGAGATTTAAAGAAATATTTCTCCACTCTAAGGTTCTCCACTCAGGCAGCAGAGAAGTGTAGGCATAAAGGAAAAATATGAAAATGCAGTTTAGGAGCTACCACTACAAAACACTGTGATGCATGTTTTAAAATACGCACTGAGTTTGTTATGCACTCTGATCTGGATGACAAAGAAGGTCACGAGTACCTTGATGGGTATCCTCAACATGTTGCCAACACAGATAAGAGGCTTTGGAGTATGAAGTCGAGATTACAGCAGTGCTACCCAGGTTTATATTTATCTCTATTTGGGCACTTATACAACCTCATATCTCTCTGCACAGAACTGCATCCTATTCTTCAGGATTTTGAAAAGGAGAGTTGTTGTTGTTTCTATCGACTACTCAGTTAATCAACTAAAAGTTCTGGCATCAATCGGAGTCAGAAACCAGCAAGTCTTCAGGGCAGCACAATAACAGCTCTGTGTTTTTTAGATTTCCACAAAGTAAAGGAGATGTTTGGTTAAATTGTGCATTTAACTATGAGATTTTTCTTTATCTATGCGAAGCAGGCACTCAGGCTCCTATACATTATACTTTCCCTGCACACTCATGCCTACTTCCACTGCTGATTTGCATCGACAACATATTCCTAGCTGTTCTGCACCCCTTTTCGCTCAGCCCCCTCATCATCTCTCTGCGCTCAGAATAAAGGGACTTTTTGCCCTCTAGTTGTGTGTCAGCCCTCAAAAAGTGTCTGTGCCGCGCAGTCTTAATTATATCGCATTAGCCGCCACATCACGCGGAAAGGCGTCTGAGTAAAAGGAGTCGCTAAACACATTTGGCCTGTAGCTTTAGTCCTGTGGGTGTTCTGAGTCTGGCTCCTATGCATGAGTGTGTCAGTGAGTCAGTGTGTGACTACATGGAATTGCATGTGAGCAAGTGAGAGCTTGTGTATAGGTGTGTGTGTGTGTGTGTGTGTGTGTGTGTGTGTGTGTGTGTGTGTGTGTGTGTGTGTGTGTGTGTGTGTGTGTGATGTGTGTTTGAACTGTACCCAAGTGTTGTAGTGTCCTTCCATGATGTGACATTTGAACTGCATACCCAAGTGTATGCAGACAGTCGTATAAATCCATATTACTTGGTTAGAGTGTGTGTGTGTGTGTGTGTGTGTGTGTGTGTGTGTGTGTGTGTGTGTGTGTGTGTGTGTGTGTGTGTGTAGTATATCTCCAACCAAGTGCATGCATATTGTTAGTCTGTTGGCCCATGACGCATACCATTTGATCCACGTTTCTCAGTCAAATTGATGCAGGCAGCGTCATACAGATGTGTATTGCCCAGGGGTTTCCATCCGTCTCGTCCAATCCCCCGCTGCAGAGCAGCTCGGCGGTCTGTGCACAGATGTAAACCAAACAGGTCATCTGAAATTAATTTTCTCTCTGTCCTCTGAGATTTAGCCAGCAGTTTACAATGCTAACTGATAGGGTTTGTTTCAAGATATAATCTCCGCTCCTGTTAAAATCATCTTTCAAACTGCTTTGTAATCTTCCAGCGGATTATTCTTGTGAAAAAAAGCATGGATATGCTGCTGTCTTCATAACCCCTTGCAACCAACTGTCCTTTCTCACACTGACAGATGATGGGGGACATTAATCAAATGAGGCAGGATTATTTGTTCTAACTTTCTTTTGACGTCATTCTGCGTTATGTAGTTTTGGGGTGATTAAAAATAGATATACTTTTCACCTACTTACACAAAGTATAGAATTGTTTCATGTGGTTTATTTAGCATGAAGACAAAGTACCTGCCAAAGTATCCATTTGAATTAGGCCCAATGATCCAGCTGTCATTTTACTCAGCTTTGCGATGTCCACCAAATTTGTGAACAGAGCCTCCCACACACTGCAGTTTTCTCCTCCATGCTATCTTTACATACCCGAGCCTGCACTTTACAAAAGAGCACTTTAAAGAAGAGTACCTTGGACACACTGCACCTGAAAAGCGCCAAAAGACATACAAAGTGTGACTTAGATGTGATGGAGCTGTGGCACAACCGTAACACAGCTGCATCCAGTGGACATCCGGAGTGACAAACTGTAACAATGACCGTGGTAATAGTGTGTGGAAATGGAAAACTTCTGCATGTATATTCAAATATCAGGGGTCCCTACGATCTTTAGACAGACAGTGTGTGCACAGAGCAGTCATCATTTGTAAAAAGACTGTGTAATCTCACTGAACTGAAGTGAAATGCTTTAATAAGAGTCACACACACAGGGTCAGTCATCCTCCCTGAAGGCACTGTTAATGAGTCTAGTATAATAGTCTCTGTTTAATTAATTTTTCAAAAAATATGTTTTGAACCTTTTCTCTAATGTAATAGTGAATCAATGGAAGCAGTAAATGCAAAGTGCAAAAGAATAACATCTGCATTCCTCACAATCATCTAATTTATTTGCTGTATAATTGACAGTCTCTATATACAATAACAAATATATCACAATAAAGAACAGCCTAAAAGTCCTTGGCCCCCTGAATGCTCCTTGGCAACTCCTGAAATGTCCTCAATCTATGCAAATCATTTTGATCAAATAACTCAGAATAGCAAATATTAGATAATTAAATAAATAACCAACTAGGAAAAAAAACTGGTGTTAGTATGGAGAATCTGCAGCTTCAGCAAAAACTGACCCAGTCACAGTGTCACAGCCTTTTCCACCAGCCAACTGTCCTTTAGGGCCCGTGGAGAGATTTGTTAAAGAATCTAAATGGATGGCTTTTGCAAGGGCTTTCTGCTGAGTGTCATCTATTGTGACTACATGGACACATTAACGCTAAGGGGAAGAAGAATGAATCACACCTACTGCACTGAAATAAACTTTAAATTCTAGTCTTTTACATTCTCTCTGTCTGTCTCTGTCTTTCTGTGCTGCTCCTCTCTGTCTGCTAATGTGAGTTTTTTTGTGCTTCATTCTGTCGTTCCCAATACAACGTTATTCGTCTCAGTTTTCCCGCTTTGTGTTTGCACACAGAGCCCAGCAACTAATTTAAAGTTGAAATCGTACGCATTTCTATTCATGAATGTTCCCTCATTAGTAGCACAGTTTTGAATGAACGGCTGTAATATTCTGGCAGCTGTTTACTTCCTTTTGTGCAGTTTATGTTGATTAGTCTCTACTGTGATAGACAAAACACTCTGGAGGATGTCAATTTATGTTTTTTTTCTCCAACACAGACTCCTTAATTAGGCACAGCCAGCCTCCTCAGCGTTGATTCACTATAATAAGAATTAAGATCTTTATTCGGTGAATCCAGGATGCCAGTGAGTACTCCTCAGAAATCACTTGGGTTGCCACCTGATTATTTGCTTGTCGTTAGTTAGGGGTTGGATTCAAATTGCAATTTGGGATTGTCAAGTACCTTGATGATGGGCAAGGAGCACCAGATATTTTCAATTAGAGAACTTCCATTGAGGAACCAAAATATTGACTTCTACATTTAAAAGAAAAGAGAACAACCAATTGCTTTATTTCTACAAATGTTTAAAAAACATGTTTGCTTGCTGCACATGATCTGAAAGAAACAATGGTTGTTCTTTGATGTTATTGATGGTTCAAATTGAATTTGTCATGCTTTCTGCAAGAAAATCACTATACATTACTTGCTGACTATTTATTTCTCTATATTGTAAGGGCTTCTTAGCAACATGTTTGTATTTGGGAAATTATTGATATTGTTGATATTGTATAATATTGTTATACATTTTATATTCTAAAATAAAAGTAAATATTATTTCACTCAAAATTGCTATAATCAACATTTCTATAGGGGGGCGATGACTATGTGTATGCAAGAAGAACTTACAAATCTACACTGCACTCCTCTTTGCATTTAAGTGTCTTTCAGCTAAGCTTCAATAAATCCATTGTACTTTACCTCAACCAGCACTAAACTATAGCTATCTGGCGTTGTAAAGACAAAATACAGAGCTAAAAAGAGAGAAACTATTGGACGTGATGTGTTTGATGTGTAAACAGGCAGCTGTTTGCAAAAATAACTTTATAAGGTTTTAATATGTCAGTGTTGTTATCTCAGCTTATTTCTGCCCCCTAATGGCCAAAAAGAACAGGTTTGAAGTACTGTCTATTCATCACGACCATTCGTCTGCCTCGACCTCTCTTCCTGCTATGCTGTCATTCTACTTCCATTCATCTCCAAGAAGCGTCAACGTCTCCACATTATCTCAGGGCCGTTTGTGCACCAGCTGAGTGATGGATGGACTGAGTGTTATTCCTGGCAGATGAGTTGAGGGCTAAGGTCTTCTTTATCCATCTGCTACCTGTCATTCCTTCACATCAGGCCTATCATATGTTGTGTCTCTCTGTCGCTCTCTCTCTCTATATATTTATATATCCTATTTTCCCCTTCTGACTTGTACGCTTTCATTGCGCGGTGGCAGGGTTAAAAGGTGAGAGTGCTCAGGCTCCTCAATATTGCCCGGCGCTACTGTGCAAGTAGTCATCGATCCGGCTTTTAAAGTGACTCGGCGCCCACCCATGGGTCTGTAAGAAGTGACACTGAGGAGTCACATCGGGGCCGAGGGATATGATCAGTGTCCGCAATCTGATGGACTGTCTGAGCGCTGTGGCAGCGGCTGTCTGTGGGAAGATAAGCAAGTGGAGCGCCGTCAAGTCAACTCCACATGCCCCTTGACAAAAGCCACAGTAGGCAGCTCTGATTTTATTAAAATATGATGTGAAAAAACAAGACCCTCAGTGACATATCTATGTTTTTGTTTATTTCTTTTGCCATTTTGCCATACAAGATTGATTACTGACAACCCTTTCAAACAACTCCAGCATTGTGTATGCATATTTTTGATAATTCTTAAAAAAGCAAAACAGTTTCAAGCTAGTAGCATTGCACTCATTTTTTCAGTGTTGATATTGATCAAGTTATGTTTGTCAAGCCATTTTCACTGACTCTCCCTAAGGCCAGTTTCAACACACCATGATGGTGACCTTCCGCCACTTACCTGGATGAGTAATATTGAAAAAAGAGAGACACAAACATAATTTATATCACCAGCCTCTAACAGAAATTTTGTATCTACCAAAATAATTATCAAAGTCCGAAACTTCTAAATGACTGATCGTATTGCAATAGAATCTCAATGTTTTGGCTTTTCTCCCGAATCACTGTGGGTAACAACGTGAAACAGAAAAACAGGCAATAGTGAAGATACAAAGTTTCTGCAGGTTGATAGAAAATAAAAATGTAAGCTGTTTGTAAGAGATGCAAGCTGACTGACAAAATACTGTGAGTTGTTTTGGCCTGAAAGGAAACAGACTATCCTGTTACCAGCACTGTTTGCACTTTGGCCCAATCCCAATCTACACACTGCCAGACTCACGCACTTTGAGGCACGTTTCGCAAAGTCTGTGATGGTCAAGGGCTGTCCCACTGTCAAATTGGCGAGTGTTTGAGGGCTCTGTAGAATACATTTTGAGCCCCTTAATTAACGATTTCTGTAAGACTGCATTTCTGCAGACTTTGCCGAAGGGAATTAACCACAAACCATAGCAATGTTTCAAGCCTATAGCTTTGCATATCAAGCCCTTGCAGCCTCTTACAGTCAATCCTTTAACAAGTGACATCAGTTAAGCCCCTGATGGTTCAGGGTTTAAGGCTTTAGGGGGAAATTGGGATTGGGCCTTTCAGGTTACAGGTTAAGTCCATACGCTATAAAGTGAAGCACATTGCATTGTAGGGATTTTAGCCGAAAGCAGTTGGTTTCAGTTGGGTGTTTTGTTGCTAGTAGCAACCACTTCTGACACAGTTCTATAGCAGTTTGACATCATTACATCCAGTTTTTGGCAGACCAATTCAAGCAATCAGGCAAATATTGAGTTTTATTGATTCCCCTAATGCCCTTCCAGAATCATCATCTGTGTGTGTTTTCTTTTTGTTCATTTCATTTAATTTCATGTTTTTATTTAATATTTTTTATTTCCAACCAAGTAATTTGGTTGTACAAGAGGCATTCAATGAGTGCTGATTAAGAGTACAACAGGCTGTATCTGTCTTTGTTTATAACAAACTTTGCACCCCAAAGATGAACATATTTTAATAAATAACGTTGGAGTAAAGTTATGAGTGGTCGTCAGAAGAGGAAAAAGGGAAGGAAAGAGTCCTGGATACTTCAGTAACAGCTGCAACAGACAGCTTCTGGTATATCACGGTTCCCCTGACAGTAAACCAGCTGTCACAGATGTTACCCAAGATGTGCATAAGAGGCAGGAACACACTTCTCACACCAACCACAGCCTGAGAGCCACTGTCATAGAGAAGCTTTCTGAAACGGGAAACTGGCAGTGAGTGGGCATTGGTGAAATGTACAGACTATGACGTGAATTGTGATTAATAATAAATCGCAGAACATAAAAAAAAACAAAAAACTTGATTGTCTTGCAGGTCTGAAAACTTGCTAAAAAGTTACTGAAGGGCATCCATGAAGGGCCGGAAACAATGGAGCAACGTACTGTCTGATCAAGAGGTTAACTCATCAGAACCACACATGCCACCACTGATTGCACAGTAAATAGAAACACACAGATACATTGACACGACACAAAGTAGCTAGCCTGAGGTAACTCCAGTGTGCAGGATAATATTTGCCTGGCTGGCCGTCAGTTGCAGAACTATTTGTCTTGGCGGAGCATTATTAATTTACTACAAATCATAATCTGTTGTCATTTATTACAGTTAAACAAATTGTAGACTTGTTGTGTAAAAGCAATATAATAATACTCATAGATAAGCCTTAGATAATTATTTTCCTAAAATCTGAGATATTCTGTTGATATTTCAGTTAACTATGTGGCTGCATTGTGAGGTTAATGGGCTGCAAAACAAAAATGTTTAGAACCACAGCTCTAGTCAGACTTCAGTTCTGGTCTTATTAATTCACATAATATTAATACCTTAATACCATCAGTTTGATCATCATTTGATCTTTAACTAATGGTTTGTTGATGACAACATGTTTGAGATTTTTTTGGGCCACTAATTTATTCAGTTCTTATTTAAAAATGTATATTAAGGCTTTTTAATTATTGGTCGATACTATTGCATCATACCCCAGTGTGCCGTGAGATTAAGCTCGAATGAGAACTCTTTCAGGTTTGTGGGCATTGTAGGCAGATTATTTATAGAAGAGTCAAAGCAGCTGGTTTGCAGCATGACTATACTGCTAATGAGGCCTCGTGTGTGTGTGTGTGTGTGTGTGTGTGTGTGTGTGTGTGTGTGTGTGTGTGTGTGTGTGTGTGTGTGTGTGTGTGTGTGTGTGTGTGTGTGTGTGTGTGTGTGTGTGTGTGTGTGTCTCTTTGTGTGTGTCTTTGTGTGTGTCTTTGTGTGTGTGTATGTTTATGTGCGGTTGCGTAGTTTGCGAATATACTATGACATTAGATGTGTCAGTGTTACTCCTGGGGATGTTTTAGTCTGCATATGCATGTAAAAGAGAAAAATGAGTAAGGGAACGTCCAAGACCGTGTGATTGAAGGTGGTGGAGCCAGTGCATAAATATCAGAAGTGACAATAAATCTGTAAAGCTCATTACTTTTTGGTTTCTAAGACATTTTGGTCACACTATACATTTTGACATTTCACACTCATTCAGTCAAGAAACACATCAAAGCCTAGCTGAACCTGAAGCAGGAAAAAACAACGTGTGATTTTACGCAGATGACAACACAATTTCAGTGCAAAATGAAAGCT
Organism: Anoplopoma fimbria; assembly: GCF_027596085.1. Lineage (NCBI taxonomy): Eukaryota > Metazoa > Chordata > Actinopteri > Perciformes > Anoplopomatidae > Anoplopoma > Anoplopoma fimbria. Next base: position 10,828,545 of record NC_072456.1, read on the forward strand.
GTAACTGGTCAGAGCAGTTACTTCCAGGTGAAACCATGACTCAGGTAGACATGGTATTTTGAAGTTTCCATTTAGGGGAAACTCTTTTTCAAGTAATCTCAGGTGTCACAGACCTACATCCTCTGGATTCTTCGTAATACTCTTGTCAGTGCACTGGAGCATGTGTGTGTCTGAAAACACCTGCTGTGCTTTCACATGTCCGTCAGTAAATCCCGGCGCTGGCTTGTCATTGTGTCAGTATGGTTCTCTCTGTTCCTCTTTCTGACCAGCAACTTGTCCAATTACAGCATCTCTTCGGCTTTTCTCTTCTAAGGTCCCTTTTCAATTCCCCGTCGTGTGTCATTTTTATTTCTGTCCTAGATCCACCTTAGTTCTCCGCTCTCTTGTTAATCATCTCTGACACTCTGTTGTCTCCTTTTTCCTCTCTGTCAATCTATCCCCTTCCTTTGTCCACTCACATTATATTTTGTATGTGTACATATATATATATACATATACATACATATATATATATATACATACATACATATATATATTTACAAATATATTTCTAAACTTCAACATTTTATGAAATACTGTTGAGATGAAAATACAACTTGTATGCTAAATATGAGGCTACACCCATCATTTTTAGTCCTGTGGGTGTTCCGAGTCTGGCTCCTATGCATGAGTGTGTCAGTGAGTCAGTGTGTGACTACATGGAATTGCATGTGAGCAAGTGAGAGCTTGTGTATAGGTGTGTGTGTGTGTGTGTGTGTGTGTGTTTTGTGTGTGTGTGTGTGTGTGTGTGTGTGTGTGTGTGTGTGTGTGTGTGTGTGTGTGTGTGTTTGTGCTTTTTTATGATGTGACATTTGAACAGAAACGGCTATCCTGGCTCAATGAAAATTATTATATTTTTTTTTTAAATCCACTCACGTGTAATTCAGGGGGAAATCAAGGGGCTTTAGAGGTGCTGCTAGCCAGGCAAGCTGTTAAGCTAAATTATATAAAGCTCAACTAAACTAATAGGCTGCTGGCTATAGTTTCATATTTAGTGTACAGACATGGAATTGGTATGGATCTTCTTCTTTAACCCTTGGCAAGAAAGTGAGACAGTGTAGCCTACATTCTATAAACAAACAATATTTTTTTTAGACCTGGCATGTTTGTAAATGTGAAATAATAATGGTACATATTTTGTTTTTCCTAATCCAGCTGCATGAGGAAGACATTATCATGACATACCATATCAGATGGTTGACAGCTTACGCTCATGTATGAAAATGTGAGTTCAACTGGCTTAGAAAAATAACACTGTAAATGAATTATGTTTAACAACAGACTTTTACATGTTATATTAATCTCGTGAATTTTATTCTCCACAGAGTTTTTGAGTAGGCTTCATAGCTTATATCTGTGCCTCATCCTTCCTTCCATCATGTTTCTGTGCAGGCTAAGACATGAACAGATGGTTGTTGTGGAAATGTGCGTGTGTGCCAAGATATGTTTGCACTGTTGTTGATGTTTGTGAATACTTGCACATATAGGCTACTGTTTGCGTTTGCAGCACAAGTCATTCTGCATTGTCATCTTCATACTTCATACTTCATGTCTGCCCATGTCTTGAAGCACTTGCTTTTAGTAGCCTTCCTCTGTCCCAAACCAGAATGATTTCCTGTAGAATAAATTGAATTGATGATGACTAAATAAAATATTAATTTCAAACATGCACCATATTTCTTTAATCAACTTTTACACTAACCCTGTCAGTTCCAATAGTTTTTGACTGTTGATATGAGTACACGACTGCTTCCGAAACACTTTTTTGAATTAGCGGCACTGCATTGTGATAAAAGGGAGCTTTAATACATTTGTCAGGTTTAGTTTGCAGTGTTAAAATTGTAGGAGTGGACTAAGTTTCATGAGATACGATGCGATATGCGATATCCCAGCGATTATGGTTATTGTTGTATGTCAGTCAAGAATTAATTTAGAATAAACTTTCAATGGCTGACATCGTTTTATTTCCCTGAAAGTAAACCAAATCATTCAAAGTGCTAAGCCTTATGTCAAGAAATCTTCATCAAGACAGAAAATCAGTCTTTTCAAAAGGCTTGATAAGTTGACATTTGAATGATGCACGTTTTTTGCAAGGCCTGGGTGATTTGACAGTGGTAGTGGTACCATTTCCTCTGAGCCCTTATTTTCACATGGAGATTTGATATCATCAAAATTCATCGCCTTTGAGAAATTTCCTCCAGGCAATTTCTCAGTTCCATCTCTCTTAATTTAACCATCAAATTGCTCGCTTCTCTCTGGATTTTAGTGGGCAAGAAAAAGAAAGAATTCAATCATTATAAGAAGATAACCTTTAGACTGCAGCTGTTTACTTGCAGAGTAATTGTTTTCTTGAAAACTTGTTTCTCTGCTGATGCTTTGGCTTTTGTAGAATACAACATTATCACCTCTATTTCTCTGTCCTCTTATCCATCTGTCTCTCTCTCCATTTTCCCCCCAAAGTTTTTACTTTCTCAGTCTCATACCCTCACACACTCCTTCTGTATGCTGTTCAAGCATAATTGGGAGTTTTACAGCATTTTGGTCACAATAATGACTGCACAATTCTACTCATCTTTTTTTTTCTCTCAGTTCTGCCATCTTTTTACTTTTAACCCGCTGTTCTTTCTCTCTCTATTCTCACTCCTTGTCTCTCTCTCTAAACATTACAACCTCTTTTCCTGCCTTTTCTCTCTCTTTCAACCCATATCTTTCCTATCATCAACCACCCTCTGCTCTCTGTCCACACCCTCTGATGTCTGTCTTGTCTGATGATGCTTTTGATGGAAGAGGAGTTGAAGGAATAGCTGATGGCTTCCTCTTTCCTATGAATGCAAATAGTTTCATCTGTTATGATGAAACAAACAGTCATTCAATGCGTTACTATTTTTACAATACAATGACTGTCATTTGACTATAAGCCTGATTCCCACACACTAAGGTTTCGATGCAGCCAGTCACGGGAATATGATCATGTGATTGAAGTTTGCTTTTGTGATTTTCTAATTTTATCCTTTTATGCTTTTACATTTCCGCTCTGATAGAGATTTAAAGAGGAAGCCGGTATTCAGTTCCTTGTGCAAGAGCCAATCCTGCTTCCTAAAATTACATTTCTATACTACTTATCGGATTTGCTAACAAAAAGAAAACATTATTCTTACTGGCAATGTTTTTGTTTAAATGTTGGAAAATTATGTTTTTGTACTGAACAAGTCATAAGTAGATGTTGGGTGCAGGGCTCTGACATGTAGAGACAAGGGTTTGCACACTACTAAACCACTTTGAGTAAGCTTAAGGGAAATTATGTCTTTGTTGTTAGTTGCCTAAACATAACCGTAAAAATGTAAAAAGTTGTCATCCACTCAAAAATTTGCTTTGTTTGACACTAGTTGGCTTTTTTTGTCACATTCATCTAGCTCCCAAGAGGAGCACAGGGCCTTGAAGCAAATCCTACATAGTGGCCAAACCGTGGAATTACAACTTTGGATCCATCAAATGATGCAATGGGCCCGAAACTTTTTCCCATGGACTCACATTGAAAAAGAGACGTCTGTAACTCATTGGGTGATTTTTAAAGTAGTAAAAGACACTGATAGCCGGAACCAGAGTTATTTTCCTTCCTCTCTTCATGTGAATGAGCCCGAAACCAGGCTGGACTTTTTAAATGGGTGTCAGGGTTAAAGGAAACGACAGGGCATTGCTCTACGGCCCCATAATGCAGAAGCTCACCCAAAGATCTGGGTTATTTTATACTGTAACGTCAAACTTGTTATGCTTCAAGTGCCTCTGAGCAACTTTCATAGTAATGAACCGGGTGTTGCCTCCAACTCTGTATCCAGTTCTCTTATACATCCATGATTTATCCGTTGAAGGTAAAGAGTTTGTCGAACTTTAAGTCAGTTTCTGTGCAACTACGAGCATGATTTTTTGACATCTCAGCTAGTTTGGAAGCCAATTATAGTCCAATATGCAACTTACATAAATGTGCGCTGTGAAACTTGAAACCAAAAACACTTTTTTATGTTCATTGATTCTGGATTTTTTTAATAAAGGACAATAAGTAGAATTATTAACTTCATATTTCGACTCTTTATGTGGAAAAATATATTAGACACAGATTATTATTCAAAGCTGCATATTTTTATGTCTTAGAACATGTATGGCGGGGATCTTTAAAATGCTTTAATTGCTATGAGCGGGTATTTTAGAGGAAACAGAGACACAGACGATGAACGTTTTGCCGATCTTCAAGCTTTCAAATCTTACAAAAGTTATATGGTCTTTTAAAACCTTTCCGCATGTTGACTAAAAATACCTTATTTGCTGTTGCGAATTAGTAGTATATAAGTATAATCTTTAGGAGACAGTATTAAAAGGAGGAAACAAGAGATAAACTAAACTAAACTAAACTAAACTAAACTCTGAACAGAAATATAAACTCAATCTCACTCCAAAAATGTAGAGAAATAAGCCTTTTTTGTTCATAAAGAAAATAATCGATCTTTAATTTCAACTCGTGAAAAATGGGAGAGAAAATAAAAGTGTAGCTGACGCACTCTCAGCATCCTATGTAACATCCATAATGTGCCTAATAGAGATAATTTTAACCCAATATGGATGTCTAACTTCAAAGACACTGCTGATATGCTGAGTCATTTTCTGAATATGGTTCTCAATTTTAAAGCTACACCTCAAGTGGCAACAAATGCAAGATTCAAAGGCAGATTAGCCTCCAGTCAATTTGTCAGGCAGAAAAAAACACAGAAAACAATCAGCCAAACCAGAAGAACTGCAATGTGGGCAATTAATCACTGTTATTTCCTTTCTTTCCACACTTGTAGTTATGTAAGTTATTATGTCCTTCAACCCTAAATCCCCAATACTGTATCACTGGACCCTTGGTGCTATTTTTCTTAGTTGTCAACGTTTTAGAATTCAATAATACCACCACCTGTAGAAACTGTTACTTAATTATGTACTGTATGTGATTAGTTAAACAAAGGAGGCTTTCTTAATCTCCATCAAACAGATTAGTTGATTAAGATTACTTTATCATTTAAAAAAAAAAAACTATAGAAGGAACAGTGCATGGTAGATTATATCGCTTCTCTATAGGAACTAAGGGTGTAAGTTATAGCAAGCCACCATGTTCACAGACACTGAGACCAAATATGGGTAAAAATAGATTGAATCAGATGTCACATCATTAAGCTCCAATTCTGGGGCTGATGTTCCGGTGGTGTAGCAGTGGGATTGGGGCTGGAGAGGGCACGAGGGTGGATGCTTGGATCAGTGCCCTGGCTCAGTGCTAAATCCCATCGCTCATCCCTATCAGTATGGAAGAGATGAGAGCAGGTCTTTAGCCCCCCGAGAGGAAGACACAGAGGCAGAGTGAGAATCAAATGTTTAAATGAGAAACAGGCTATTAGTGAACCACTCGTGTACAAATGGTCGAAGATGCATGTAGATTGAGAATGTTTTTGACATAGGAAGGAAGGTTGCATAGCAATGGCACAGCTACACGCTATAGGGGTGAATTTAAGCACCAGCCTGATCTCTGACTCAAGTCCACACTTCACAGTTTGCTCTTTCCCACCGTTGGAGGGCTAAGGAGCCAAGCCTCAAAATGCTGCTCTGGTTCAAAGTAGCTGGCTCTATGGATAGCATATTTACCTCTCTTTACCTCCTACTCCTTGACTCCTGTCTCTGTTTCTTCCTCTGCTGCAACATTTGTCTCAGACTGTCTCTCCCCGTTCTTCTGCCCTTTCCTTCTCCTCTCCTCACACTCTCCTCTTTTCAAATCTGTCTCATTAGTGGATGTGCCCTGCTTGCCCATAGCAACTTGATGTCATCCTGTGACCCTATATCTCAGCAGGCCTCCAATCAACACACAGCAGGTGGCTCAGAGTGGAGGACCATCAGTTTCTTTCACCTCACCCTAAATTTGTTCCCTCTCCCTATGCCATCGTGCCCTCCCTCCTTCCTTTCTTCTTCTCCAACCCATCTATTTGCACCATTAGGGGCTTACGTTGCTTCTCATCCGGTGTGCAACTTTTTAGTAATACCTTAGTAACTGTACACCTCACCTGTTGTTAGATCAAAAGTAGTCAGATACTGTCAAGATGTGGGGCCAATGTGCAGAACTAATAAGAGCATGAGAAGACATTTGCAGCTACTAAATATGATATGTTAGTATCTAATAGAAATACTCCAATTCTAGAAACAGTACATACTGTATGTGGCACTTCAACCTGCAAGTTTTAAAGCTGTAAATTCATTCAAATAAGCAGCTACTCTTCTGAACATACTAAAAAAAACAACATCTATAATAAAAATATCAAAGCAGGACATGCAGTTATATGTAGCTGGAGCTATATCTGGGCCATATATCTGTTAAAGCAGCTTTATTTGGCTCATTCAGGCAAGCTGAGGCCAAAACAAACTGTGACAGAGACAGATTAAATGCCGCTTTATCAGCCACGGGGAGCAGAGGACGGTGGAAATACCTTCTTATTATTTTCAGGGAGATCTCACCTGATTCTTGTTTAAATATTTTTCTTTAAGGTCTCATTACATGTTGCAAATAGGTATAGATAAATAAAGCAGGAAGATGAAGTTTAGAGCTACTGATGGAGGGAGATATTATAGATCACACTGCAATAGTTACAGGTGCCATGTTGCTCCCCTCAGAAACATAAACATCTCTTTCTTCCACACATTCCTCATAAAAAGTAAATATCATCATAAAATCACTAATCAACCTAAACTGCTTTATTTACGCTCAAGAGTAAAAATTCATAGGCTTGGTTGAGAATGCATCAGATATGTGCCATTGCTTAATAGCTTTATGTCTATTTTCTATTAAGCAGGCTACACGATAGTGTTACCAAGTACATTTTATACTTCTGTGCATGGCTGTTGGCTTAACATTGTGCTAGCTATCTGCACTGTACATTTATATGTTAATAGATTGATTGTAGCGTGATTCTAGTATTTTTCCTCCATAAATGTAAATAAGTTGGACAAAATACCGTAAACATATTTAAAGTACGACCTCAAATTCCACCACAGTTTTAAGTCCACAGAAAACTTCTAAAGTAGCAGTCTATGCTCATTTTTAGTAAGGTAGCATTTATTGCAGGACTATTGCATTGCATTACATCATACGCAAAACAAAATGTAAATTTATCATTTTCTTTTTTCTGGTCACTCTGAAACTTTGTCTTTGAAAGTGTTGTGGCATGATTTTATACTCTTCAGGGACCTTGGTATCAGATTGTGGGTGACATTACACTAATCAAAAGGTAATGATGATGATAATGCTGATAATGATAATGATAATAATGAATGACATTAGGAGTCCAGAGCTAGCAGTTAAACACTGCTGGATTGACCGGGTCATTGCAAATTATTGCATTTTTGTGCGCCAGGATACAGATTTTTCCTCGTTACATGAAATAATTGTTTACTGAACCAAGCTGCCAGTGTCTCCCTCTTTACAGTATATTTCTCCCACTACATCCTCTCATCTACCTCTCCAGTCATCTAGCATGCACACATATACTGCTACAGTAAAAACAGTTGTTTGAAGCGGAAACATTGTCCTAATTCATTTTTTTACATGATGCGCAGTAGAGCTACACATGCAGACACATCTGGCATCAGTGCCGTAGACCGGGAACTTAGACTTTAAGGTGATGCTGCTATTTATAGACATTTTTCTCTACTCAATCTCTCTTAATAAGGCAGCTGGCTGCATAAACCAAACATTAAGCATGAAGCTGGAAATCATGGTCTGTCTGGAGCATCTAGTGACACTGATGTCTTTACTAGTAAACGATCTGTGGATTCATGCTGCCATGTTTGTGCATGCTTTTGTAAGAATTTCGCTGGTTCAATAATCATCATGTAACCCAAAATATTATTATTATTATTATTTAACAAAAAAATATGTTCTTACTCTCTGTAAATAAGATTGTGTTCCTGTCAGAAGACTCTTTGTTCTTCAGTTAGGTATAATCCTGCGAAGGTTGGACCGTAATAAACCCTCATTGAGCGTGACTTAATCTGTTTGGACAGTTGAGGAAATGATAATGATGTTGTTGTGCGATGTCTACTGGGTGAGAGGAGCAATCAACAATCTTGTGGAAGAATATTTGGAGGGGGCGAAAGACTACATCCATGGTGCCAAGAGCCGTAGTACAAAGCACTTTGAAATTGATTTAGATAGGGGTTATGTTGGCTGGCTTATTATTTAAAAAAATGTTTTGAGAAACTATCTCTGTGCACCCATTCAACTCCCCCCCCCCTCCCTCTCCCTCTCTCTCTCTCTCTCTCTCTCTCTCTCTCTCTCTCTCTCTCTCGCTTACACACACACAGTGCTGCCTATTTACTTGGGAGCTCCAAACTAAAGACAAAGCCTCTGTTAAGTGGGATTTAGCAGCAACATGGGCAGAGTTGGCTGAAACTGTGAGTGACATCATTTGGAAGCGGCGCCTCTCCTGCATGAACAGGAGGTTTATAAAAGGAGCTGGAGGAGGACATGGAGCAGTGTGATGTGTTAGACATGTTCGGTGTGTGTGTGTGTGTGTGTGTGTGTGTGTGTGTGTGTGTGTGTGTGTGTGTGTGTGTGTGTGTGTGTGTGTGTGTGTGTGTGTGTGTGTGTGTGTGTGTGTGTGTGTGTGTGTGTGTGTGTTGTTTGAGAGAAAGGGAAAGAGTGTGTGTGAGAGTTTAAATGCCCCGCGGTGCATGATTCCTGTCTGTCTGTTTGTGAGTCTTTCAACAGGAGATAAACCTGATGGATGCTGTTACAGTTGTCTGGCAGGTTTGTAATCATAGTCATTACTGAGAGTGAGAGATACAGAGAGACAGAGGGAGAGAGGGGTGGGGGGGGGGGGGGACAAAGATACCCATATTCCAGGTTGTACACAATATTATATAACAGCAGAGCAATGTCATCCTTGTCAGAGATCTCACCGTGTTCTGTATACCCATTATATCCTCCATTCATGCTCGCACCAGGATCATGCTCGAGCTGTCATTCAGTTTTTGTGCTGAGTATTGTGTGTAGAGTTCTATCTTAGGATCCTACAACGCAAATAAAGTGATATAAAACGATTCAGACAAAGCAATTAATTGCAATATCCCAGACTAGTTGGAAAAAAATGGTATCAGATAACAGTTGCTGTAGTTTATGCAAGCGGTTTCAATTCAAATTAATTCTTCTCCACTTGAATTTTGCAGTGACAGACGCCGTTGTTTGAGATGAATGAGCTCTCTAAGATCCTCACCTCAGAGGGAGAGGAACAGGAATAGACATACTTGCATGTGCCAGTAAATGTGGCCAGCACTGAATGTGTCTTTGCTCTGCCCTGTCTGTCATCTGCAATTCCACGGAGGCCCTCAAATTGTCACTGTCTTTCTATTAATCTCAGTAAACACTTCCTGGATGCTCACTGAGCTGGTTCATTATGATGACAAAATCAAACACAGCCCAGTGCTGCAGACCATCAGTCTATATGCATAGAGGCAAAGTTGATGGAAATGCAAACAGCTGCAGTGTGATAACAAGTTGCTGCGTTCTTTTCAAAGAACTCAAACTGCATAATCAAGGAGTCTTGTAAACATTTTGGTAAATTTCTTTTCATTTTTGGATTATGATGGATAGTAATAATACTTGTTTTTCTTTCTTTTTTTTAATACATTCTTGTATTGATCATGTTCCCAATGATAATGTTTTCAGTCAAATGTTTCTCTGTTATGTTGTCTTCAGATGCAAATTATGCTCTACTGACATATATGAACTTTGCCGTATTGGATTATTGATTAATTTACTGATTAAATGAAGGACTGAATGATGGATGGATGAGTGGAAGAATGACCCTGAGGTCATAAAGGCAGCCAATGGCAGTTTATGTTCCTGAACCGCTGCATGTGGTGCTCCTGATTTTTGGTGCTTGTGCACATTGTAACGTCAACCACATGCAAGTGCAAGGCTGCTCAATTGATTGCCCAGATTAGATCTCACACAAATATCGATTGCCTGGAAATGTTTCACAATAAAGGCACTGCATAATCAAAATAAAGTAACAGAACACACAATGAACGTCTGGACTTGACCAAATATATTTAGGCTAGAGGAAAAGTGTAGGCTTTACATTTTCCTTAATAGGCTGATTCAAAAATAACCCCTCGAATCATCTCTTATGACCCACTAGAAGTGTGTGGCCGTGTGTTTATATATATTCTTATCTTGATGTGTGGGTGGTAACCTCTAAAGGTGACGGATTGTAGTTGGAAATTGTGAAAATGGCAGGCACAGCACATAAAAAACACAAATATAGCGAGGCAAAACTCCCAATGGGGAGCACACTAACTCTAGGTCAGGTGTCGTTGACCCATGGAGGAGTGGCCTACTTTAAATGGCAACCAACAATCCTATTTATTCTTTTACTTAATTACATTGAGCATTTTTAACGCGTGTCACACACTACAAATCCTTCACCAGTAGGAGTATATCTGGTCTTCAAACTACGTTTTGTCTAGAAAACACACACTAGAAAATCCACGGGGAATGACATAATACTATGCAAGACACTGAATACATTTGTTCAGCAAACACCCAGAACTTTCCTTGTATAGTCATACTTATTGATTTTATCACTGGCACATGTGTTCACAAAATAAGCCCGTTTTCACATGCCTTTACTATTCATAGCCTGTTTAGGTGTAACACACAACTTTGGTCCATGTTGCAAATGTAACACATACAGACAAATATTCCTTTTGTTACAGGCGACCCTCTGCCAGGTTTACCCTTAACCCGTGTCTTGCGCTCTCATTGGCTCTCGCTCCACAACAGACTGCCCTATAGGTCCAGATATTTAGCCTTGCTAGATATCTGTAATGTGTCTTGGCTAGCTTCACACATAGTGCTCAAATTTGTTAGCGGAGAGCCAACGGCAATTTGCCTCTGATCCGGGGCTTTTGTGGGGGAGCTCCAAAAACTGTTGGTGGGTGGAAAACAACAGCCAAAGTCTAGAACAAGAAACTCAGGGACTCTGGTTGGTAGTACTTGTTCCAGCACCTGGTGAGAAGTTAAGAGGATAATGGAGGTGAGGAGGGCAAAGCCTCTCACATAGAAGAGAACTACCAATTCAAACCATGTCTAGATCCTGAGATAAACTGGCTAAACATCTAGCGTCCTACAGCCTAGGATCACAAGGTTAAATTGTAACAATGTTTGTCTCTTCACTATTTCAAGAATAGTTTCAACTCTGAGACAAATCCTTTTTGGATTCTGTCTGTGTTTTTTCACTCAGTTTTATCCTGCTTATTACTATATTGCTATTAGATTGGGTTGAAATATGTATGCGTCTTGCCTGCTGTTATGACTGATGTTAAAACTGAAGTGCTGCTCCAGGCAACAAGCTTCATATTGTCTTGGTAAATTATATTAATCTTACAAAACCTGCTCATAATGGGAAACATAAGCAGGTACGACAGCAGCTTGTCCTGCACCTTACCATACTTTGTGTGTTTTGGGATTCTCTGCCCTGTGCAAACACCATATGGTCAGGATTTTTCAAACCAAAAGGAATTTAGTCTGTCAGCCTGGGAACCAATCTAATGAAACAAATGGCTTTACTGTCATGTGGGAGACCCAGGAGGAATTCACCTCTGACCCATTATTTGGGCTCCAGACCATTAGTTTAAGAAACCAGGGCATATGGCTTTGGTTGTAGAGTGAATTTTGTGTTTGTGCTGGGAAAAGGGAGCTTGAGTTAAACTGTTTTGTTTAGAGTCAGATGTGTATTGTGTTATTATGTAGCCTGGAGCGAAGGTTCCCTGACTGAAATCAGCCAAACACAATTCTCTCCTATTTTCTCTTTTCTCCAAGATGTTGTGATTGCTTCTATTTGCCCCAAAAACAGACACTTCTGCTGCTAAAAGAAAATATAATTGATGTGATTATGATAAATGGAACATCTGTCTTGTTTTTTATTGTGTAAGTTTTTCAAGTGTTCAGTTCTGGTATCCTCAAATATGTGCATACAATGTCCAAAACAATCAACAGAAAACCTTTTTGGCTGTAGCAAACAAGTGGATGTTGTGTTCTTTTCCCACCAATCCCCTTTCTTTAAGGTATTCAGGCTGGGTTTAAGGGTTGACAAAGACCATCTTGCCAAAGCTTCACTTGACCTATTTTAATCGCCTCTTGTTGGGCTTAGGCACCATGGTGCCAGCACGCGGTGGTCTAAGCTGACCCCTATCATAGAACACAGGAGGGACTCAGCAGAAGTACACACCAGAGCCCCATTCTCGCTGTCTAAGTCCTTCCACTTAATCCCCCAGGGAGGTTGTTTGTGAGCTATATCACTACAAGAGTATAGCAAACCCCCTGCGGAGAAAACCAACCACAGTGTGTTGCCAGCGCTTCACTGCACTCTCCTCTTACCTTTCCTCTTCTCACATACGAACCTCACTCTCTGCATCACATGGCTTGTACATATTACTTTCACACAACCTACGTCAATCTACCTCCATGTAGCATTCATGTCTGGCTCATTGCCTCCTTGGAACAAATCACACACACACATACTTAAGGATGCATGTGTATGCACATGCACCTGCCAAACCCTGGTTTAAGGTCAGCTGAGTCAGCAGCTCTCGCTTTCACTCTGGCTTGTGATTGAGCAGAGACCGTCTGTGATTTCCTCTCTCAGTCCAGCGCTACATTTATCATCATCCTTCTTCTCTCTCATTCTTCTCTGCTCAACCATCTAGGAAATGATTCAAAATACTCTATTAAAATTCAGCCCAAACACTGAGGGCAAAAATGTAGGAAATGTAGTCATGTAATCAGTCCTCGAACCACTAGACTGCAAATATCCATTTGTATTTCAGAGATATGGATAAGTACGGCACAAAACCCAATATGGTTCAGTGTTTTGTTAAAAAAAAAAAATGCTTCAGGAGGGCAGAGGAGCACCAAGAAGTAAGAAACCCACACCTACAGTTATAAACAACTAAGAGTTTCAAGAGTCCTGGGCTCATATGGAAAACTTTCAGCTCCAGCGAGAGACAGAAAAACATTACACGCAAGACATCAAGGATTTATTTCTAATACCACCTTTTTTCAGATTGCTATATGGAGAAAAGAGACTAGTACTTCCTGTTTATCGCTCTCCTCCTGATACTGTTTACTGCTTAGACAGAGGGATTAGGCCTGATCTGAATATTCCGTCTTCATCCCCTTGTTCTTAATTCCATTTAAATGCTTGTCTGAACACAAGCCAGGTCGTCCCTATAGCCTACTTTCCATCTCACTTCATTAACATTGTTGCCGCTCTCCAGTTAAATCCCTGCTGAATAGCAACTAATTGGACGTCCCTGGTGTTTTAGTGGGGAAAGACACAGTGGGCACTCAATGTGTCATGACTTCTAACCTCTGATGCATGTTCGCCTCCTCTGGACTCTTGTACCAAAATCCCAAAGAGACAAGGTTGTGCAATGGAAAGAGTCAACATGTGAAATGTGAGTTTTGTATGTGATAATGTGCATTAACCTGCAGAAAGTCGTTAATCACTGACCTATATCTTAACCACATGGAAGGAAACACTGTTTTACATTTACTCGGATGTATGCAAAGATTTTGTTACTTTTGTGCGTTGTTGAGGTTCTTTCATAAAAATATAAAGGTTGAGATGTTTTACAGAAATGTGTTGACATGTGTTGACAAAACACTTTCTCAATCAACTGAAATATCAATAGAAACTGTTTCCCATAATATGAGAAAAGCCTGGGGTAGGAAAAGGACAAACTGAATTTATCCCGAAATTACACATCAATGTACCTGTTTGGAAAACAACAAAGATTCATATGCGTACATGGAAATTAGACACAGCGTGTTAGGAAATATAATTGGAAACGCCCTTCATGATTTGCATTTAGATGAACAGATTTTCATTTTGTACTGATATTGTAATGATGAGGCCTGTGGGAAATAATAGTGCAGGTGAGAGAAAATCAGCAGTGCTGACCGAGCAAGGATCAGTGCATCAGAAATAAGACCTGGTTCATTAATGTACACAAAGTCGTGCTTTTAGAGACCACAAGCCAATAATAGCTTTATTTGCTGGTGTCATTGTTAGTTAAAATGGATCGGAAGCGAATAAAGGTTCATGAGTGAATACATTGCCTTTCACAAAAGCAGAATTATTGTGAGTACCGTAATTCTGATGTGAGTTGGTTGAGTTGCAATTTGAATTATGGCTTTGACATATGATTACTGTTGTTGGATTTGTAATATTGACATTATATTGAGTGACAGAAAGAAAGTCGCCAAAGTCACAAGCAAACGAAGTAAGTAATTTAAAAGGTAAACATGTGTGATATGAATTTGCTGAGCATGATAAATGCCTGTGGGTTGCGTGCCTCTTTAAAATATGAGAGAATTCTGCTCGGGATTACTTCTTCTGAATACACGTCTCCCCTAATGTCTCTAAATGTCTCTGAGATTAAGAGTTTTTAAGTCCTGTTAGACATGGCATGGGGATGTACAAATCAATATCTGGTAAGCCAGCTCAAGCTGTGAGAACTTCTGACGCATTCCTCTCCTCTCCTCTCCTCTCCTCTCCTCTCCTCTCCTCTCAGGTTCACTGCTTCCAGACTACCCCCTGCTGTGACCTTTCACCTCTGCCTGCCTAATGATCTGACCTCCCGTTTTACCTCCCTCCATCCCTCTCTCTTGTCTCCCAGGGGATCATGCGATTGAGGACTCAGAGGGAAGGGGGCAGATTGGGTCTGCCCTTTCCGGCTGCTTTGTCTCTTTTCACCTTCACCCCTGTCTACCTTCTCCAGTCGTCCTCTTTTTCTCTCTCTTATCCTATCTGTCTTCCCTCTATCTCTTGGTTGCTTCTCTTTCCTTTTTTGCCTCCCTCTATCTCCATTCACCAGAGAGTCCAATCTGAATAAGCAATGCCGCTCACTCTTTACCCTAATGTGTAGGTTGGGAGCTGATGGAGCAGGTTATGTTGGAGGAATACTGATAGCAATGGGGAGAGAGAGCTAAACCAGTCACATAGAGGCATCTGGCAGGTGGACAATAGGGAAAAGGGAAGCAGTCCGTATTTAATTCAAACAGCCAAGAGCCTGAAATTGGCTCCAATGCTCCAAAATAGAGGAGAATAGAGCGTATTCTCTGTCATACTAACAACAAGTTTAACAATCATGAGGGTTATTCAATATATCTTATTTATAAGTCTCGTAAATGGGAAAATTGTTGTTCTCTCCTTTCTTTTTGGCGTCATTTTTATAGCTGCAAATTAAAATCCAAAGAATTTACAAGCTTTCCCTTTAACAACCATCCTATGCTTGCATCGCAGCGTGATTGCTCCTGATTAAATTGTCTGCGTCAAAGTCACAGCTCAGCCTGGGAGGGTGGAGTAAACAGCCCTATTAGCTGTTAACAAAGCCTCCCAGATATGAAACCATGCCTGCGCTCCGTGCTAAAGCCAATGGGAGATTATCCAGACTGCAAATACATGGCCGACTGAGATGCCCTTTGTACCACACAACAGAGGGCATTTCATGGGCAGAGTGCTGATCCCCTTACTTGTGTGCAGTTGAGGCAATGTAATCCCAAATTATTTAACCAGATTACTAGAGCATGAGAGAAAAAAATCTGCCTTTGAATTATGTATGGGGGAGGGTTATGTGGTAAAATATGAGTTCCAGTGTGATCATATCCCTAAAGCCAGAAACTGTTTTGGTTTGCAAATGTGATCAGCATACAGGTGAAGCACAAGAAAGCACATATACAGATGTAGTCTGACATTCGGCATAGCAAAAACACTGAGGGATATTGGGAGACAATGAAGTGAAAATACAGTTTGGAATATAATGATTACTTACTTGCCAGATACCAATCTCACAAAGAATATTCCGTCAATTTCACAAAAAAAGTAAGACTCTGCCAGAAAAAATAAGGCAGCAAGGTTCATATAACCCCACTCATCTACTGTACGAGCCATCACAGGCTGTTTGGCAAGACATGGCGCTGTTGTGTTGGACTCAGACAGGATTTGCCTGCCAAATAAGCGCCGCAACATCCAGAAAAATAATAGTGAAAAACATGGCTTTATTTGTTAAAAAAATAAGACAGAAATCAAAAGAGGACACAGCATAATTGATCATGTTCAAACAGCACTGAAAGCAGAGTTCTTCCAGATTCTGTGGCAGCCATTTTGAAATATCGCACCACTCTCACACTTTTTTTCTCGTATCATACTATGTACTTATAGTTGTGTCTCTTTTCTCTCCTCAGTGACTGGATACAGCTGCTGACCCCTCAGCATTTGATTGAAACAGTAGTTCTGACAGCTCCAGCCGTGGCCTGGCTGCTCTAACTGAGCAGACATACTCATCCTGGCAGCTTGACCCACACTTTTTTACTGCCTTGCCGTCCAAATCTAGTGTGAAGGAGACTTAGATCACATGTTAGGAGATGACAGCGATCCCATTCAAAACAAAATAAAGGGTGAAGACCCGTGGAATCATGTGAAAGCTGTATACCACCACATACCAGTCACACTGCTTTTTCTAGGAAGGGGTTAAATCCATCAGCTGATGTTAAGAACTAATCAATCAATTTCAACCTTAACAATTCTCTGTATGGCCCACATAAAGAAGTCTGAATAAGTTGAAAGAGTCATGATGTTACCCTATCCCTAAAGTTTATTATAAAGATATATTTCTTAATGTATTAATATTAAACTATTGATTTGATAGGATAAAAGAATGACACCAATAATCAAAATAGAGTTCATTGGAGGAAGATTTTAGTTTAATTAAATGGAAAGCAATCCATAACCTTAATGTAATCCTACTCAATTGAAAAAAGTAAATGGATTTGCATTACAGTTGAATTGTAATCAGTCATGCATCATCTGTACATTTGACTGTAAGCTTCCCAACCGTGCCATGCATCTGATGCCATATTGTCTGATGACGCACTGATGTCAAATCTCATCCATCACCTCTCTCCCTGCAGCAGGCACCTGGCCAGCTATCGACCGGACCTCACTCATGGTTTTTGGGTCACAAGCTGTGACAGGAAAGCGGATGACTTCCCTGTCCTGTATCCTGTACTGTGCCACACACACATACACACACATATGGGGGTGCTCCGCGGTAAAAAGACAGAAGATTTGCTGACCACCGGCTCTGTTGCCTTCTTCTGACAGGACTATCTGTCTCTGGCCAGAGAAAGGGGGGGAGAGGAGAGAGAGAGGTAGAGAGAAAGAAAGACAGAAGAGGGAAAAAGGGGGGAAGAAAGGGATGATGAGGGAACAAAAGAAAAAGAAGAGAAAAGGTAGAGATAGAGATTAAAAGTGGAAGGCAAAACAATCCCGGTCACGGACACAGACAAAGAGAGGCAGAGAGAGAGATAAAGAGACAGAAGAGGAAAGTAATCATCTTAAAGGTCTGAAGGTCTCAGTCAGACGCGCTCACTGTCCTGCAGCAAAGATGAATGCAAGAGTTAGGTCCAGCTGTGTGTGCAGGGATAAAAGATGAACACAATTTCAGCGTTGACCTCCAGGGGTAAAAATCTGAAACAGTTGAATGTGAGTGCAGAAACACGATGACAGTGTGGTACTGCAATGTGACTGCCCTGCTGCTCGGCCTCACAGCAACACACATCCTCCCTGTTGTATAGTCTCTGTATTTCGTGGAACTGCTGAGGCCATTTTGATTTATGAACTGATTTATGAACTGATTTATGAACTGATTTATTCAGCGAAATCAATCGTAATCATAGTTTTCTCCACTTCTGGGAGTTGAAAAAAATAATACATTTTCACATAGTAATGCTGTAGTACCACAATAAGCCTACAAGGGCAAAGAATGTTTTCATGTAATTAGATAGGTTTTCAAGTATTTTTCATCACTGTAATTTTTCTTTTAGAAACTCACAGGTCCTTTGGATTATTGAATGGTACTATAGGTTTATGTTATAGCCATCAACATTGTTTTTGTGAGCTCAAAAAGTCATGTCTTTTCTGTGACTTTGGTAGTTACCAAACACTATGATACCCATGAGTTTCCTGCTATTGCTATAGATAAGAAACAAGTCAGGTCAAGGTGTGAATCAGAACAACTTTTGTTGTGAAGCGGTTAAGTTTTGCATTAACTTGTTTTTTTTGGCTAATTCGGGTATAGCGCAAAAAACTGTGAAACATCCAGCAGACTCTGAGCAATAACCTTCTTTCAGAGTCGTGTGTCACAGTCACTATCTGTAACATAGTGTTGGTGCCATAAAGTGTAGCTGAGTGAAGAATTTCTGGTTTAATTCAGTCTGATGTCCCTTTTTTTGTATTGTTTGATTTGATTATTATTATTTCTAAATTCTAAAGATTTTGGAAAACATGCTGCTTTGGCCTCATCACTAAGCAGCAATATAGAAGAGGGGAGTTACATTTTTGTCAGAATTGCACCAGTTCTGTAACTGCTGCTTTCCAACTCCTGAAGGAAATAACTGGCTCCTTCGCTGCTAAATTCTCCACTATATTCACCAGATAGTCACTAACTTTGTTTGTCTGCTATTTGGTGGGTAAGTAGTCTGCAATGTCTGAAATGGATACTGATGAAAATGGCGAAAGTGAACCAATACAGTAAACTGGCAGGCCATTAATACAAAATAGAAAGCTGAAAGATGTTGAACAGCTCTGTGTAGCTGAGGAGAACTGCAAAATATAGTAATAATGCTTGATGGGTTCATAACTACGAGTGACATCTTTCACACTACAGGTAGTCATTTCAGACATTGTTCATATAGAAACATCAAGTGTGGCTTTAAACTGCAGAATCAGCTATTGATATTTAATAAGTTAGTTACTCAACAATGTTCTACACTTTTTATAAGCATGCATTTTCGTTGCAAAAAATAACCATGGCTTCTTTATGCAACTAGATGCTTTTTGTAATGATACGCTGAATGTAATCATACTTCATTTGCAATGCAAATTAAGGCAAACCTCCTCCGTCTAAACAGCTGATCTACTCTCACGGCACATAAATGTGGTGGTGTCAAAACCTACGTGTAATATACATGTATATCTTCTCCTCTCTTCTAAAACGACTTGCATGAAGTAATAAAAAAATAATAGGTAATAATGTGTATGCAGGAAGCCAGTCATTTTATGCATGTGGCCTTTTTATCCGGTTAGATATATTTGGGATTTTTCCAGCAATATTTCAGCACGTAGCTTCTGGCAGCTGTCTAGAGTCTGGACAGAAAACTTGCTCTTGCTCTTCTGCTCTAATTCATGCTCATCCCTGAGCTCATTCTTACTGCAGGGCTGCATGGCACTGTAGGTACAACACACATGGTTTAATCCTTCAGGCTTGATGGATAAACGATGACATACATGTATAGTAGCTGTGCATACATGAAACATATTGTGCACAACTCACAGATATACATTTGAACTAGGAGGATGTGCACACCAGCTGTGCACATCTTTCTTTCTAGTTCATGTCACAGACCATATGATAGTAGACTGAATAGAAGTGGTAATGTCAGCAGTTACTGAACATAATGCTTTCACAAAGCAGATTTCACTTGCAAACATTTTGATCCCCAAAATACTCAGCTTTCTTTGGCAACTCATAACATGAATATTGAGTAATCTGGGATATAAACCGCAGAAATAACACAGGACTTCCCTTTTGTGGTGTTTTTTTCCCCTTGAGGACAAACTTTGCAACTACAACCAGGTAGCAGTCATCATGAAGATGATGCAGATACTTTTTATGACTATTTTCTGCACCTGTGCCAGCCTTTTAATGTTTCATTCAAACTCATTTTAATGAATAATGTACAAGAGGCAAGAATTGTGTTTTTCCCCGTCTATTTATATGGTAGTTTATTTATTATTCATGTGTTGATTCATGTGTTAAAGTCATTTCAAGAGCCATGTTGAACTGCAGCAAATTAAATCTGAAGTTATCCTGCATACAGTACAGACCTGCCTTTTCCCTTTCATTGCACACACTTTTCATTGAGTTCAAATTCTCTTCATACTCTGAATATGTTTGGTTACTTCAGCACATGCAGGTATCTCATCAGATAAGAGTCTACATGCAGCTAACTCTGTTTCATTAAATGATGGTCATTGGCTGCCTCAATGATTATGATAATTCTAGCCCACTGAAAATCAGCAAGCTCCATATCGCAGAGGACATTTGACACATGTAGTGCTTACTGGATTTTTTTTTCATCTAAAGATTGACCATTACAGTCACTCAGCTGTTTAATAAGCCTCCTTGAGAAGATTTGAACTGAAAGTAACCCTTATTATATGCCTTTGAAAGGTAAAAAATAAACAGCTCCAGTTTGAAGCTAGTGAGAAACAAAGGTGGATAAAACATTATATGGACAACGGTGCCCCTCTTTCTCTGATAGTTCATGTTGGTTCCCATAGTTACAGATGCAAAGGATGCTTGAGCTTGACATCATCAGTGTAAATGTGTATGTTTACAAATATGATTGGATTATTATAATTTTGCTGATAATTTAATTAAATTTCTGTAACATATTACATGACTAGTCTAAAATGATACGGCAAGGAAAACCTAGACAGAATACAGGTGTGACAGCAACAGAAACAGCTCAAGGGAAGAAAATCAGAACTGAAACTTTACTATTTGGTTACACATGTAAGTTCTTTGCATGCATGGTCTCATGTAAGAAACTTAATTGCACTGATCACAGTCCCATTGCCACCACTTAATGGGCTCTCCGACATAAATTTTAAATAGGATACATTGAATAATAGACAAAGACTTCACATTTTGGAAAATACACAAATTCAATTTCTTGTCGAGAGACATACGAGAAAATTGATACCACTCTTATATCAGTCCATTAAAGGTGCTAAATACAAGATTGGAAGCATTTCTATTGCCTCTCAACGGCTCTCAACATGGCGATGGCTGAACCAGCGGCTCGTAGCTTACAGTGCTAACAGCGCTAACAGTGCAAAGGACAGCAAAAATAATGACAGAGCTAACAGTGTTTGCCTGAGGGGAAAGGAGCGGTGGAAACAAAGCTTCTGTGATGACACCGTCTGTTGGGATGGCATTATCAGCTGTAACCCTGTGAGTTAGCCTGACCGACCAATAGCACCCTTGGTAACAGCCAGCATGGCTCTGTCCAAAGTTCAGAACACTAGAATGTATAAGGCTAACTAGTAAACACATACATTATTTAATTCATAAACCAAGGTGGGGTTATTTGAGGGACTATTTCCTGGATAAGTGCAAGGATTTCTGAAGTAGCCTATCGTGTCACTGTAAGTTTGACAGGTAACCATCAAAGACCACAGGAAACCCTGTAAAACCACAAATCTTCATCATTTTTATGCTTTTGTTTTTTTTGGATTAAACAAATGAGATGTAAGATGTTAATTAATGAGCTTAGATGCATTTTTAAACTTTGGACTGAGCCAAGCTAGCTGTTTTTCTCCTCATTTCCAGGCTTCAAACAGGTAATCGCTCTCTTGCTGAAAGTTACGAGGGGATTGATCACTCTCTTATCTGTCATAATATGAAGCTACAGCTAGGAGACATTAACTAAGAAAAACTGGTATTAGGGGCAACAGGCTCTGTCCAAAAGTCCACCTACTGCCTTTCCTCATGCTCCCTAAATAATGTGTTTAATATTGTTTGTTAAATAAAAAAAAAAAGGTGTAAAAATGACAACCTGTGGTTCATATGTGCATGGACATTTTCTTGGCCAGGTGCAGTGATTTTCTGGAGTCTTTACTGGTTACCTGGTTGCCAGGTAACCAGTAAAGGCTCCCAGAAACCAAGGTTACAAGTTACAAGGTTATTGACATTGCACAACAATGTTGCACAACAAAATGTAGATTGCGGTCCCATTTTGCTACACAACAAATCATAGGAAAAAAAATGGTATCATGAGTGGAGAATAGAGGATTAATTAAGTAGTCTCGCAGACAAAGGAAAGAAGCTGTTCTGGAGTCTGGTGGTAGGGCAGCTGATCTTTTTATATAATTTTAGCTCTTCGCAGGCTCCTCTTATCACCAATGTCACTGATGCTTAGTAGATGGGTACCGATGATGTTCTTTCTGGGTGGTTTCAATCGGGCGCTGTAGAGCCCGCCTGTCCTGTTCTGTACACATCCCATAGCAGTTTGTAATGTTTCCAGCAAGGATGCTTTCCATTGCTCCTCTGTAAAAGTTCACAAAGGAATGGTGCTATCTTAAGATTCCTTAAGAAATACAGCCGCTTATGAGCTCTATGGAGATGTGCGATGACCATGTCAGGTTGTTTATGATGATAATTCCAAGTAACTTGAAACTGATCACTTGCTCCCCCTCAGCTCCATTAATGTGGACAGGGGTGTGTGTCTTCGCCGCCTTTTTTCTAAAATCAACAATCAGCTCCTTGGTTTTACTGATGTTGAGCAGAAAGTTGTTCTCTGAGCAACAACATGAAAGATTGTTGATTTCCTTTCTTCTATCTAAGTTGCTATACAGTACCAGTCAAAAGTTTGAACACACCTTCTCATTCAACTACTTTGAAGAATCTAAAATATAAAACATATTCTGGTTTGTTGAGCATTTGTTTGTTTACCACATAATTCCATATGTGTTCCTTCATAGTTTGGATGTCTTCAATATTAATCTACAATGTAGAAAAAAATAAAGAAAAAACATTGAATGAGAAGGTGTGTCCAAACTTTTGACTGGTACTGTATGTTATATATCGATTTGGGTTTGTAGGTATTAAACAAGGCAGATGTATGGTGTAAATTACATAGACTGTATGGTTACTTCCTATTTCCTCGTTAGGCTACTTCCTTTTGGCTATAGCCTCAAATAGCTTTTAGCTAACATTAACTAACCGGCAAAAGAGTGGCATTAATCCTCTTGTTCAAGTCTTGGTGCATGGAGTAAAATATGTCCCAACATTTTAAAATATATTGCTTATAGCCCCCCCTCCCACACACACCAGACACCTTCCTCCAGTGACTATACATACTTACACCTTACTGTTTATACCATACACTGTATATATCTTGCATTTCATTTATTATTTATCTGTTATTTGTACTGTTATTTATTTATCTAGTATATTGCACTGCACCTTTACTGCTTCTTTTTGCACTTCTGGTTAGATGCTAAAACTACATTTCGTTGTCCTGGTACCTTTACTCTGTGACTCAATGACAATAAAGTTGAATTTGAATCTTATAATAACAACGCTTATTTTTCCCTATAGCTTTTTTAAATGACTTGCAGGCCCTTGATAGGCTTTATAAAGTACAAAAAAAAAAAAAAAAAAAAAAAGTTTGGGAAGCGTCCTCTGTACGTTAAGCAGTCCTGCTAACACGACAGAGTTGATGTAGTTGCTCTACCTACTACATCCACCGCAGGCTCCATCCCCAGCCAGCCCGCCCATAAGCGTCACTGATTCAAGGGAGAGGAAGCAGAGAGCCCGGCTCCGATCACACACACACACACACACACACACACACACACACACACGTTCACACGCTCCGGAGCAGAGGCGGAGAGAGGAAGACACAGAGTGAGAGAGAGAGAGAGAGAGAGAGAGAGAGAGAGAGAGAGAGGCTGGGGATCCGTCAGTGGCTCTTCACTTGCATGAACACAACCGTAGACCCCCCCAGGATCTAAAGATGTGGACGGAAGTCGGGAAGCTGGTGTTGATACATTTGCTACTCACGGAGCTCCGTTGCGCTAAAGGTAAGAAAGACACTTATGCATCACATCGCTTTGGGGATGTCTCCGTGCGTAGTCCGCGTCTTCCTAATTGCTGTGCTACTACGCCTCTCAAAGACTTCTGTCACAATGCATAATGCTACGGCTCACACCTGGATCTCGCCACGTTTTTGCACCGCACAGCAAACCAGCGATCTGCGGTGGCATGAGGTGACAATACGCGGAAGAAAAGATCCGTAAAGCCGTAACACGTGTCTAGATGCAGTAGGCTGGTGTTATTGCTAGTAAAAAAAAAAAAAAAAAAAAAAGGATGCATGTGGTGATGTGGAGGCTGCAGGGTCGTGTGCTTGGTGCTTTTGTAGCTGTAGCAGAAACAACGCTTTCATAGATTTGCCAAAACACATCTTTGTGTTGAAGTGCCAGCAGGACACTGGTGGGAGGCAGCACCAAAGCGTGTTGATACACATACGATACAAGCAAGTCCATCATCAGCATATTATAACAGGAAAGATGTGAATCATGTTGTGGGGAATGTTATTATCATGGAGGAAGCCTACCCACAGTGTTGGAAGATTAAGAGCAATTTTAGCTATTTACCATTTTACAACCCACAATACTCAGGACATAATTAGTGATATGCTTATTTGCAATAAAGGTATGTTTGTATATCTTTTAGAGGCTATTTTGAAAAATGGAGATTGTTGCAATTTACCAGTTCATGTCACAAACAAGAAACACAGCCACGTAAACAGTTGGCCCCTCTTTTGCCTTAGGCTGGTATTGATGAAGCATTCTCACTGCCTCCTTTCTCTAAATGTCTATTAGACTCCCACCACGTGTCTATCGCTATGAATAGACTTTCTTTAAAGTGACTTTATTACATTTTATGTTATTCAAAATCTCATTTTCAGTGAATGTGAAGTCTGCATTTATTCAATCTTCACATTCTGATCACTTAATGAACCAAGGAAGTGATTGACAACTTGTTTTTTTTTATTTTTTATGACAACATAGGAACTAATACGGAGTCGGAGTGTGAAACAGGGCAGTTTCAGTGCAAGAACGGACGATGCATCCCAACCCTGTGGAGATGTGACGACGATGATGACTGTTCAGACAGTAGCGACGAGGAGAACTGTCGTAAGTAGCCCAGAAAGGCAGATAAATCTAATGTTTCCTTCGCTTGCTTCAAAATGGACCCCAAATGTTTTTATGTGAAGTATCAGAAAACTGCCACACATTTGACACCAGATCATTATTTGATAATGAGCACGCATCCTGGCACTTGATATGAGCAGGTACATAACTGGATAAATGCATATGCTGTATATAGCTGTAACTTCTAAATGAAGTTGTACTGAGAATAAGCTGCTTATCATTTTTGCTCTGGGCCCCTCTGGAATCTCCCGTTCTGTTGTTAGTCTGCAGACGTCGGTTCAGAAACTGCTGATCCTGGATCATTGGTCAGATCACATGCGCACAGGAATTTAACTAATTTCTTACTTATTTTATTCCTAAGGAAACCTCTGACACAAGGAGAGCTATGGCCCTGCTGGGTCAGAGCAGGGCTAGTTCATGATATTATTACTGTTATCTTGCTGTGACTGTAAAGATATTGCCAGTCCTGTTATCAGCTCACCCTGCTATACTGTCTCATAATGCTCTGGATATATATATAATGGCTTCACAGATTGTGTCAAATCAGAAATAGCATGATTTAAATTGCAGTGTTATGTGTCATGACTACTCACTGCTGAGTAATGCATCATGTTCTAATGCAAATACTGTTATGTGGCTGATCACAAAGTGGCTGCTTTTCTGTTCTCATGGGTGCCTCTGCTTTTGTAGACAGGAAGATTGGAATTGGAATTTCAAGTACAGAATTGCATATAAAACATCAGACAATCAGTTATTGTATTATGTCCTTTAGGAATATCTGAAAAGACCCGTAGTACGTGGTTCTGGTTTGACTGGAAATTGCGTGGACAACCAGCCGAGTAATCATCTCTTATAAATTGGTCATGGTACTAATTGCTTGAACGGTTATATTAGCGGCCAATTGATTCATTGCTTATCTTTGGGACCAGCACGCCAAACCCATGATTCTCTCATCTCACACGCCCACCGTGAGGGTGGCCGCTGAATATCTCGGGAGTTTCATGGATGAATGCCGTGACATTTACCAGCACGTCTCATTCACCGCAGAGACTGATTGGGATTATTGGACATTTATTGGGCAATACTTGATGGAAGTGGAATTAGATTTTAATGAGCTCTCCTCCGCTCCATCAGGTGTGGTTTACTTAGTTGTTTCTGTCGAAGAGTTTCTCAAAGACAATGTAGAAATGGTACGTAAGCCACAAGGTGACAGACTGTTCTTTTAACTGAGCCACTTTGCCTGTGGCAGATATGTGCTCTGCCACTGCCTTCTCTCTTCACTTCTTTTGCTACATATACTGTAAGCTTCAGAAGTGGTTATGCTTTCCTGTCACTTTCTCAACCTCTTCACCTGCTCAGACACTACCTTTTTATCTACTTTTCACCTTTTGCTGTGCCTTACACTCTCTTTTACAACCTCCGTCCCTTGCCCGCTCTCCCTTCCTACCCACCTTACCCTCCGTATCCTTTGAGTGCTTCAGCCATCAGCCTGTGCTGGAAGTTGGGTGCCTTCTAAAAAGCTGTCTGACGTCCCCAGCATTGTATCACTCACCCCCCATTTTTAAATCTCCTGTGGGCACCTTGGCAGTGCGAATGCCAAAGAGGCTATGCCCACTCGTCTTATGCCCACAAAGATCATCAGCTGACAGGTTGGTTGGAGATAAATCCAACAGTGTGACCCTGGTTGCCGGAGTGATGCTCAGCAGCTGGCAGTGTGCCAGCCCTTCCAGCAGATGCCAGCACTGCCACTGTGCCCCCCCCTCCCTCCCAAAAACCCAATATCACCAGAAGAGCTCAGCGGAGAGGAGAAAGAGGTTGAGGTGGAGAGGGTGTACCAGAAAAGATGGGACAGATTTGTCTGAGAGGAACGGGACAGTGTAGAGCAGAGCTCATGATGAAAATAGGAGCATTTTGGAAAATGTGCATGGGAGGGGGCAAATGCACACCAGAGAGGAGATGTTGTAAAGAAAATGAGTTTAACCTAGCAAACCCAACACATTTTACTTCACTCGTGGTGGTGTAGACAAGCTTAAGTGGCCTGGAACGTGCCATTTAAAGTAGGTGTGCATCAATTGAATCACAATGCTTTCATTTACTTAGCATCTTTCCCACTTCTTATTCGACGACTTTGACACTCATATTTCTGCCACTGCTCTTTGCTTCTGACTTCCAAATTGAATGTAAAAATATGATGTCTATAATGGAAAAAGGTGTCAAATGTTTCTAATGATGATACCTAAAATCCATATCATAACAAGTTGAGATACCTTAACAATGATACATTTTTGATACATCTAAATATGATGCATTGATCATTTTAAAAAAGGACTTAAAAATATATCATCATATATCTTTTGGTGCTGGCTAACTTCCGATGTTTGTGGTAAAATGCCCCTGGATGTTGTAGCTGTTCTTACGTTAAATGTATGGGATTGAGACAATGCATTTATAACTCACTGAAATTGGTTTCCAAACAAATCTGAAGCAGGAAATACTCCATGCAGTTATATAATGGTGCTCCACCTGGTGTTTGCAGCGCGAAAACTTAATTGAGTACTTGTGGAGGAAATTACAAATGCATAAGAACATGGCATGCCACTTTGTCATTGTGACATCATTTCCTGTCGGTAGTCAAATCACCCATCTAGTTCGCTCTTCACACACACAGGTCTCTCGCTGCAGGGATTACCCCTTTAACATCCTCCCTCTGGCAGCTGTATGAGAATAAGTCTTGGTAGATTTGGTTGTCTTTTGTGCCTTCGTCTCTCCTTTCTTTCTTTCGCTCTCCCTTTCTCTCCTCCTCCTCCTCCTCCTCCTCCTCCTCCTCCTCCCCTCTCCTCTCCTTCATTCTCAACATGCCTCTTGGTAGATTTCGTTCTTGTTGCCCTGGGAGACAGTAAAGTGGTGGTGGTGGTGGTGATGATGGTGATGGGTCGGTCGGGAGGGGGGGTTTTGCATGCATGTGCTTCCTTTCTAGTGATCAAAACACTCATGCACACATGTATGCATTTGCACTGCACCTCTCCACCTCTGCACGGCTCTGTATGACCTATATTTATACTGTGGAATATACAGAAAAAAGGCCGTATGGGTTTTTCAGGGGATTTAAGTGGATTTAAACATGCCTAATCCAAAGTGCCACTGTAAAATCATCTCATATCTGAACCTCATGTTAGCTTTCAATTGTTCTTCCTTTCACTCTGTGCAGAAAAAGAGCCAAACATTTGTGAGTAACATCTTCACAAATGTGAGGATTTGCTGCCTTTCTTTGTTTTATATCATTGTTTATTGAATATCTTAGAGTGTTTGGATCAGCCTTTATTGTCTTCCTTTGGAGAATAAAGATTGTTAGGCTACAAAAGTGTGTGTGCATGACACCTGATTCACTCAAGGAGCAATCATAATGGAAATAAGAGTTAGTTTCAGCCTTAGTAACACACGGCACTCGAAAACACAGCACGTTGTAGGATTGGAACAAATTCTGAATCCTAAACCCTCAATGAGCCATGAAACCCTACTGTTTCACAACAGTAACAAACAACGGGATGGAAAGAGAATACCATAATGGTGGGAAGAAAGTTCTTGTTGAGCTTAGTGTATCTGTGTGTGTGTGTGTGTGTGTGTATGTGTGTGTGTGTGTGTGTGTGTGTGTGTGTGTGTGTGTGTGTGTGTGTGTGTGTGTGTGTGTGTGTGTGTGTATGTGTGTGTGTGTGTGTGTTTGTGTGTCACAGCAGGACAATGAGTCTGAGCAGGACTGAGAAGGGGAGCGTCTCCTCTGCAGTCTGAGACCTGCTTCCCATAGAGGAGACATCACAACACATTTCACGCCACTGCCCTGTGTTTGTGTGTGAGGCCAGGCGTTCTCTCACGCACACACTCACACACACACACACACACACACACAC
Organism: Anoplopoma fimbria; assembly: GCF_027596085.1. Lineage (NCBI taxonomy): Eukaryota > Metazoa > Chordata > Actinopteri > Perciformes > Anoplopomatidae > Anoplopoma > Anoplopoma fimbria. The sequence goes on from NC_072456.1 coordinate 10,857,415, forward strand.
ACACACACACACACACACACACACACACACACACACACACACACACACACACACACACACACACACACACACACACACACACACACAACAATGTAATAAGAGACTGCAGAGAAACGCTTCAGGCATAAAAGGCATTGTACTGATAGGCTCACTAAAACATATTTTGGTCACCTGCTGTTAGACACACGCACACGCACACACACACACACATGCACACACACACACACTGCCTGCTGTTGCACAGGTGAGGTCAGCCTTTTAATGGGGGTATGAGGTCAAAGAGAGCAGTGGCTTAATCAATTGTACACAAACATAACCACACACACACACACACACACACACACACACACACACACACACACACACACACACACACACACAATAAGTGTGTAGTAGCAGGGCTGTGTGGCGAGACTCCAAAGGAAAACACACACTCACACACTGAGCTGAACTATGGGGTTCAACACACTGGTCATATTTATACTCAGTACTTCTTTTTTACATTTTTTATTTCTATTCTGCTGTATCCAACACCTCCGTCCATTTAAAACCACAAACACATGGTGAGACCACTCTCCATCATTTGCTTTTCTGTATTGGACTGAGGACATAATGTTGTGTGCAAGTATGTGTGTGTGCGCATATATGTGAAGAGTGTACGCAGTTGCAGTGCTCCAGTCTTCAGAGAAAGAAACCCAGGGACTGTGCCCTGGGACTACTGAGGCACTGTGGGACTCTATTTGTGTGTGTGTGTGTGTGTGTGTGTGTGTGTGTGTATGTGTTAGGGCCAATCAAATTGGCTAGTATTAGCTTATTACAGATATGTCAGTATCGGCACATGTGCTGTTTGAGTTGTTTATGTTTTGGAATATTTTTATTCTCGTTTATTAGAATCGGCATTGGCACCAAAAATCCGTCATCCAACAGGCTCTGGTATGTGTACGTGTGTTCCAGCAAGTATGTCTGTCGGTTTCATCCAGTCAGATTTGTGTGTGCAGAGAAAGCTTTTAACAAATAAATTATAACATTCAAGACACACATGTCACTGAAGTAAGCCTATTTTTGGGGGAAATTGGCTGGTAATTAGCTGTTAAAGTTGCCAGACAACTTTGGCCTTAACGTGGGTCTTATTTCCATAGTTTTGGACAAAAATTGCCAACTTCCCTGTGTTCAAATGTGCTCACTTGCATGAGTTGATTCCTCTTTTGGGGTAATAAATAAAATATTGCTTTAAGTGAGGAGAACATGGACACAAACTCCATGCATGTGTCCCTGAAGCCCCATGCTAACACTTTCACTTACTATTGTATGTTGGATGACTATCCGATATTGAAGGAAAGGAACATTAGAGTCAGCCCTAAAGCTAAACACTGACGCTTAACAAACAAGGCTGCATCTGACAGTTCTGACAGTTCTGTGTAGGAGTTTTGAAAAACATTACATAAAATACATAAATAGTTTTTAATGACGGATAATTATCTCTGCTCCCAAAGAAATTAAACATGTTGGACAATGACTAATACGTTCCAAAAACAGTATCAAAAGTAAAACTGGATTCATTTCATCAGCTATACTAGGGTCCTCATATATGTTGTGTTTTATACACATTTATACACATTAATGCCCCAATCAACACGTTTTTATTAATCAAACATCAGGCTTCTTATTTCCACATGATGCTAGTGTCCTTTGTCCCTCTGTTGACATATTAAAGAGTTAGAATGCCAGCTGGCCAGTCCTCCCTAAAGCAGGATGCATGCCTTGAAGATTGAATATTTAACATAATCAAGAAGACACGTGCAACATTGCTAGCCTGACAGTTGACAAGCCCCAAAATATGGCAGGGCACCTTTGTCAGATACTGTATCATGCCCTACAAGCTAACAATACCTGGTGTGCTGAATAGGTGTTGGGTGCAGTGGTGCAAAACAGCAGCAGGGTAATTTTAGCTGAGGTCAGTGCTGGCCTCAGGCGTTTGCTCTCTCTTTCTTTCTATTCCTCGCTCATTTTTGCCCACTTTCTACCTCTTGCTCCCTTTCTAGCTACCCGTTTCTGCATTTGTTACCCCAGTCCGTCTTTCACCAGAGCTCGGGTGTAACAGCTCTGTATTGACATGAAGGGCAGGGGGTATGAAATACAGCAAACCTACAAGGAAGAAATGGTTGCTGTGAGAGAGAGAGAGAGAGAGAGAGAGGAAGTGAGACTGCACTTTCCATCTGCATACTTCTAATCCAATTAGTGAGTGTCTCAGTGGGTTAGAATCTGCACTGTGAGAAGTATATGTTTGTGTGTCAGAGATAGAAAGAGAAAACTAGGAAGGACCAGTGAGTTCGCCTCGGCCTGAGGACTCATTCCTCTTTGTGTGACACACATTGTCTTTTTGTTCTCTCTCTTATTCTCTGTTCTTCTCCCCTCATTGCTTCATTCAAAATAAGGGCATATTTATCAGAATAAGGTTTTCTTGAAATTCAGTGACTGGGTTTTTTATCGGGAAAAACAGCAAGTTGATCAGGACGGCATCAAGAAACTGAAAGAGCTTGATAACATTCTTCAATATAATCTTCAGTTTTTTAATTAGTAGGTTCTGGTTGGTTTAAACTCATTGCGCAACAGTTCAAAAGTATCTTTGAAATAGTTTCAATTTTTTAAAATGTGTGTAAAATTCAAATGCACTAGTCATTAGTTGGCACACTGGAATGATTCCAAATTTAACAAGAAGCTCACACCTACCAGCTCTAATAATTCTTATCAATTCCTGTGTGAACGTGCGATGTAAGAGGGGTCACTTGTCGTGATGAGCCAAAAGGGATATATTGCAAAACTGTTAAGTTCTGTTCAGCTTTAAGGAGCCTTTCAGCTTGTTTTAGCTCATTGTTTTGATTTTGGCCGCAACTTTAATGTTTTGGTTCATACTCATCACTCTGAACTGCGGTTTTTCCGAAAATGACTTGTTTTGTGGATGCATTTTGAACACTTTTGTAAATTTTGTTCACAAAAAATAAATAAAAAAAAGTGTTCAAGGCCTCTGGTATCACCTAAGGAACAATGTGGCTCACCCTGAACATAGCATAACTGCATTTGGCCTGATGACTGATTGAGAAAAGTACTAAACAGTTCAAAATAATTTGCGGTTAAACATATTGTGGACAGAGAGGGAAGAAGTGAGTTAGCAGTTTTTAAGAGATGTCAATAAACTGCAACAAACTTAGTTCTGCTAAAGAAAAAGGGGAAGATGTGAGTGATATTTATCTATTTATTTCAGAAGTTTAATTCCTGTTCTTTCTCTCCTGCTCTCTTTATCCCTCTCCCTTTCTGTAGGCAGTACCCCACTCCCTTCTGTCTTCTCTGTCAGAATTAGCTTGTCAGTTTTGGACAGATTACCTTGTGTTGTTTGTCTGCTCTGCTGCAAAGTCACTTATTGTTCAAAGTCGAACTCCGATAACGCTACAATCCTATTTCACCGCCGTGTGTGTGTGTGCATGTTTAGCTGTGTATCATTCTCGTGCGTCTCTTTGTGCCGGAGTTGTCGTGTTTAGCTGTTGTTATCCTCCCCCCCCTTACCCAGCCGTGTCTGACAGGGTATCATGGCATTAATCCCCAGCTCAGATTAACCGAATATCTCAATGTGCCTCCATTTTATTATTTACATTTGCTGTAATCCTGTTTTTCACCTTGCGCTCTGTTGCCTGGTATATGCAATCGGGGAGAGGCGAACGAAGCGACAACTAAGAATGCTGATGAATAAAACATGGCTGCTAATACCAGTCTGCTGGGCTGACACAGAGACACGGCCCCTGACTGCCGCATGTCAAAAGTTTTCACGAGAAGTTACTCATGGAAGTTACAAAGTGGAGGAAAGAGAGTTGACTCCCTATTCTGATGACATTGCCTCGATTTCTCTTACTCCAGTTACCATCCCTCAGTCGTTCTCTGTTCTGATTCATTCACTCTATTTTTTCTCTTCATTTCTCTTTGCTCCGTTGCTCTAAATTCTACCGTTCTTGTATTGTCTGGCATTTCTCTTCCCACTCCTCTCAGTCTTTGTCTTCTACTGCAGTTTGGGTCATTACATTCTACCCTGTTCCAGTGTCTCTTGTCAAATAAAACAGGAAATGTTCCACTCACCGTGGCGGTGAAGCAGGAAGTCAGTTTTGAAAAAAGGAGAAGAAAAGGTTTTGGCAAACTTTGGTTCATGCACCTGTGTGTCTGTGGATGTTGGTAGGAATTTTTGCCGCTGTGTGTTTGTTCTCAGTGGTGAAACTAGATTTTCTGGGCCAACTTTTGCAGAGAGAAAGCAGTTGGAAAGAGGCTTTGAAGGTGTCAAAAAAAGGAAAAGAACCCCGAAAGCGTATATAAACTCAGATCTCACCCTTATATCATCTGTGTCATTAGGCAGCAGAAAACACTAGCTGATGCAGATGCTAAAACTATATACTTATAATACAGATTGAGCTGGGGTCATACAAATCTGATGTACTGAAATGCTGAGCTTGTTCTTCTAAATGTAAAAATTACAGCCAGTAAAATAAAGCCATCCATCATAGTAATAATAAAGCACTTGTAAGTGTGTTCAAAGTGCAATATGCTTTAAAATCTGTTTTGTCAGTCACTTCTATTCAGTTGAACGGAAGAAATACAGACATAATGCATTCACTGGGTTCTCTCTGCATGCAGCGTTTGCATTCCTATTGTTGCACAAAACATTATTACAATACAACATTGTTTGCAATTTTGCACAACAGATTACAGCAATCTACATTATCTATGTGGCTGAATCAAACGTTTGTACCTGTTCCACAAATACCACACCAAATATGCCTTTCAAATGCAACACCTGTGTTCTTGTCTGTTTTTGAGGAGCTAAACCAACTGCAGAGCACATCCTCCATCCACCGTGGCCTTCTGGAAACTGCTGATGGGGACTTTTCACACTTATAGACCAAGCAATAATAATGCTTTCAAAAATTATTTATAGCAGTAGTTGACATATTTTCATATATTATTCTCTTGCATGTTCCTCCTTGCCCTACACCTTTTCTTTAGCTTTTTCTATCTCGCTCTCCTTGTCTTGTCCCCTACCCTCCGTCTGGCTTTTGAATGAAGCTGTTTATGTAGATTACACACCACACACCACACACCACACACACACACCACACACACACCACACACACACACACACACACACACACACACACACACACACACACACACACACACACACACACACACACACACACAAGGTATCTCCTTTATTCACATGCCTTCCCAGCTAAGCCTGAGAATGAGTCTTTTACCTTGAGGGGATTTTGCTTGTCATTTGTTGTTTTGAGAGGAGGGGTGCACTCTTTGATGATATAGCTATAGTGTTCAGTAATACACGTTTGACACAAAATCTCATAGACCCTCTGTTTTGGGGATTCACATATGGATTAATCTACCATTTTTTTTACCTCTAGCATGCTTAATTATCACAACACACTGACACCGTCAAAATTAAGGGGCTGGGGAGGCGGGGAGGGGTGATTAAAGGGTGAGGAAATAGCAAAGGAATCAATTGTAAGGAGCACATTTTCCACTCGCTGATTGACGAGCGAAAAAATAGGCCGCCTCTCGTTCTGATTATCCCCTGAAACTCCTGATAAAAAGTCATTTCTGTTGGAGCTATGATGTGGGGAGTATTGGACTGCGTTTGAAGTAAGAAAAGCTGCTGTGCCGTAGTTGCTGGAGCAGCGTTGGGAGTCTCTCAGGACGTATTGACGTTCAAAACGTACTTAAGCTATTTGGGATGTTTGCTGCTTTGCAAAGCTTTCAACTTGCAGTTTAAAGATGCTACGCTTGCGTGGATGAACCAAATGTAGAAAGGGAGAGCATATTCTGGTGGGAGGAATGAGCCTCCGTCTTTCATGCTGGTTACGTAGCGATGGATGAAATGTTTTCATCACATCTCCTTTCCTGCTCCGTCCTCTCCATCCGTCTTTGCCTTCTTCAAGGTCCCCTTTCTGTCTTTATTCTTTTCTGGCATGTGTTCACAGGGGCGTTTAACCAACGACAGCCCTCCCTCTCTCTCTCTGTGCCCTCCACCCCCACACCCTATTATGTGTCAATGCAGCAGAGCTTGAATGTTTGGAAGCAGGGTGACACCTTCTCAATGGGGCCTGAGAGGCCCCCGCTCTCTCTCTCTCTCTCTCTCTCTCTCTCACACACACACGTTTAAAAAGATGCATTGTTTTGTATGTGTGTGTGTGTGTGTGAGCATAATGGATAGTGACGTGACCTTGCATGCAACATCTGCATTATCTTGTTGGGTGCAATGCTTGTTGCAAGAATTTTCAAACCCATTATCTTCCTTATTTTCAAAGAACTCCTCATGTTTTCATTAGCTGTTTAAACCTGGGTCTATATTTGATGTCATTGTGTGTTTGCAAATAAATTTCATGAGAAAAAGTGTATCAGAGGTTTAGTATGATTAAATAAAGCAAGTAGGTGGTTGGCTTAAACATTTTACACAGGGCTTTAGTAGGAAGAAGAGAGGCTAGTGCTGCACACGCACACACACAAGTCAAAAATAAGCTTTGGCGAACAACCTCATAAATATTTTGAGCAACCAACTTAAACACACACTTATTATATTGTAATAAATTTCCACAGCACAAAGCTAAACAGCTATCGTTAGCGGCGGTTACATTGACCCGTTTAAATCAATATAAAATATTAATTGGGCAACGCAAAATTATAATGTTATCGTGATGTGTTCAAATGCAATCTCGTAAAATTACACTTTTGGCGAGAAACTTGAAAAATACAGTTGTTGAAGGAGATGTTTTCACAGCAATGTACGATAGCCATTATAGAGGGAATTATAACCTTTTGAAATTTCTAACACTAGCTCTGAGAAAAAAGTAATGCCAAGAGTTTTTTTTTTTTTTTTTTTTTTTTTTTTTTTTTAAAGCAAGTATTTAAATAAAGATACAAAAATGTATTTTCTAATCATTTGAATTGTGTGTTCTTATGCAAATAACCACTGTAGAGGACAATAACAAAGTAAAAGGATAACATTTAGAATTGTTACATTGACTTTGGGACAGTTTTTCAGTGGTGGTGAAACTGTTAGCCTGAAGCCTGCTGTCTTAGGTCAGGCTTTAATAGAAGCGGAAAGCGGAATCAGCCAAGAAAATTTCAATCGGTGCATCTCTATAAATAACCGTACTGCTATTAGCGGCCCAGCACATATGCAAAAACCTTCACCTGCACTCCCTGTCTCATTCACTCTGTCTCTTGGACCTTCTCTCTCTCTCTCTCTCGCTCACAAACTCACACACACATATGCATGCTTGCACTTATGCATCAGCTTCTTGGCTGCTGTAGCAGGTTGAAGAATGAATACCGTGACCTTTTCTTTGACATACTCATAACAGGAGAACCGGGTTTGTACGAAAATAATTTTGGTTTTGTTTGGTTTTACAGAGTTTTCTCGATGTTGCTTTGCTCTTGCTTGAGATTTTGAATCATACCTGACCTGTGTGTCTTTTGATGTACACACCGCTTTATCTTTTCAAAAGGTTTCTCTATGAGGAGCCACAGCGTTGTCTCTATCTTTCTCTAGTCTCTCTTCTCTTAGTCTCCATCTTTCTCCACATGCTTCTTCTGTTGTGTGCTGCATTATTTTCTTCACATTATTGTTTAGATTTGGTATAATATGTGCCATCACAATTTCTTTTAATTTCCCCTTTCAATTTTTTGTCTTTCCCTCTGTGTCTTCACCCAGTAACTTGCAGGCGGTCTCTAAGAATTTTTTAATTGTAGTCAAGGGTTTTGTGGCCAAAATACTAAATAATCATAATAAAATACTAAATAATAATTTTATTTGACATTATTGAGCAGACTGGGCAGATCCGTCTGCAGGCCACAGATACACAGAAACGACCATGAAAAGGATTTTGAATGGAATTTTGAGCCATGATGAGTAAAAATACTAGTCCTGTTTGCTTAAGTGTGTGAAGCATCGACTGTCACACCAAAAAGGGCAACCAGAATATTGAGATAAGTCTGTTTAGCCAGAGAGACTTGTTAGGGCGTGAATCCCAAGCTGCCATGGCCCATCTGCAAGTTTTCAAGCCTTACTGCCCATGAATTTCAACTTTGTAACGCCTGCTGAGCTCAGGTGGTGCCACAGCTAAATTTACAAAGCCGGCATTTAATGCCCACAAGTTACCATCCCAAAAATATCACCCAAGCTAAATTCCGAGTTCTTTCAAAATTTACAAACCCAGGAGCCAAGAGTCTGGGATGTGTGTTCATATGGGAGAGGTTCGATACTTGAGGTCCACAGATACTTTGGTTAAATCTGCTTAATTTCTGCGTTTAGTTACAAAGAAAAATACATGGGCAGATTTTCGATGACAAAATCATAAAATAGAAATTTTGAACTTGGAATATAAGCTATGTTTTTTTGTTATTTATATGCCTTCCCAGTTATAGGACCCGCTCCAACCATAAGAAATTAACCTCTGAAGTATCTCAAGAAAGGAAATGATTAAGCTCAATACAATAAACCAATGACCTCAAATATGATTTAAAAAGGAAAAAAGTCAGATATTATCTTATTCTCTAACACTAAGCTTACAAAACAAATGGTTAGAAACACAGAACGCTGCCTCTAGAAATATTTAATGAAATAACGACACATGTGGAAACCAGACGCTCCACCACACGCACACATACACTTCCTCCACTCAGCGTGGTGAAGACCCAGTGACCCAGTTGTGACAGAAGGCAGTAGTTAAGAATAATTGGCCCATGGTGTTATAACTGTGATGCGTTTCCCTTCTCTATTGGCTCTATTCCACCTCTTTTGGCCCAGACGAGGTGGCCTTGGTCCAGTTTTCTGTGTGTGACGATGCTTTCATAAATGATCAGACAGCTTAATTAAACCCTGACACTATCTGGATGAAGTGTTTTTTTCATTTGTCACTTTATGTTGCACATTTTGACCACTTCCTGTAATATCGCTTTGTTTGCAGGGGGACATCTCAGTGTTCACCTAGCTTTGGAATATTAGGTGTTGCTGAAAGATACAACCTCAGTTCATGATTTTACACCTTAAATGGACAGGGTGTTTTTAGGTGGTGTTGTCTGAGGTTCTTCCCCATAGTGGGAGTGTTACACACATTATATGGTGGATTGGCACGACTCCCAGTTAGGAGAAACAGGCTTGAGTACCGACACAGGAGCAAAGCAATGCACTGCTGAGCATGGGGAGAACATCGAAACCTGTTTCAGCCCCCTAAAAGAAAGATTCTGCTTAAGTGTATACACTTTATTGGGAATATTTTCACATCTTTATCTTGTTGTCAGACAGCCCTTTCCGAAGGGTAGCTGAACTGAAAGGGGAACTTATCTATGCTCTCTTCAGAGCCACCAAATCTGTTTGATGTGCTCCGTAAAATGGTGGGACTGTAAGATAAAGCAGTAAAAATATTCTAAATAACTTGAATAGTTTTTTGGGAGGTGGGCAGGTGGCTAAAATGTGGCTGCTGTCCTCGTCCACAGCAGTACATTGCTTTGGTCCCATGTTGGTACAGTTGTTTCTCCAAACTGAGGGCTTGTGTTTTTTGTCAAGAGCAGAACACCCCTACTCTCCAAAAAGCAAAAGTGAAAGGTTATTTTTTTGGGCAAAGACAATGTCCCTTTTCTTTGAGTATTGATCCCTAGGTGAAGAGAGAGTTGATTGAAGGTGAGTAACAATCAGAGCAGGCAGCCCATTGTTCTCCAAGATGACCACAAGTCTCTTTTACACAGTGCTCGAAGGCTGTTTTCATTCAAGCAGCTACTAGAACAGGTGGCTGTGTGTAATTGTTTCACACTGAACCGTACAGATGGGGCATGCAGGTGACAGAAGAAGTGACGTATGATAGGTTCTGACATTTGCCTCTTTCAACAAGGAAGTAAAAAATATAAACATAATATGAAAAATATAGTATTAATAAGAATATCATTAGCATAACATTTCTGCCATGGTAGAAATCATTCTCCCAGGGTGATTTGTCACTTCCTAATTTATTTCTATGAAGTTTCATCCCTCTCCTTTGACATAACTCTGCAGGAGATCAAATCTCATTTCATTGCAATTTGCAAGTTTTTGTTCTGCCACTGTCGGTCTGAGGGAGGAAAAGACCATCTGTAATTAAGACCCCTCACAGTTTACCTGATTAATTCTATTCACTTCTCGCTCTTTATGAAAACCATGAATATTGAAATGGTACAGTGTCGTTCTCTCAAAAAGCCCAGACCTCATTTACCCAAAAAAACAATTTGTCAGATGCTTAAAATTATTCTTTCACCAAGATGTTTTTGCAATGTTAAGAAACATTGAGAGAGTGATTGTGTGAAGGATTTGGGGCATGTGAACACCGGTATGTTTTCCCAAACTTCAAACGGCCTCAAAATGTTTTTTATCTGAGTGCACTTAAGACACATTGATCCATTTCTAATGAAGAGACTCCTGCACCTTGTTAAAGAATCCAGAGGGATGACGAACTGTTTTTATCTTGTTCACGCTCCAAACTTGAAAGGTTGAGTTGAGTGCAAATAACGTTTGATGAGGTAAGTATAACAGAGCATGAAATGGAGGGAGCAAGGAAAAATAAGCAGGGGTTTTGCAGGTGATGGTAGGATAACATAGATCTAGTCCCCATTCATACGTGGTTGAAGGGTTGATAGAGAGATGAGAAATGAGTGTGGAAGGAGGAGACACCTAGGAATATCAATTTTAGATAAGAAGATGGACCCGTCATTCAAAACGCATATGCCTATAGTTACTGATAAATCTTTTCGCAAGCTTGTCTTGATTGAAAAAAATTAAGTTTGTAGGCTGCTCAAGATTTAAAGGAGATTTTCATCATACGAATGACAGTTGTCAGGGCATGATCTTAACGAATCAAGGCTCCATCACCAAAAATCACATAGCCGTCAGTGCTGAAAAATATGAGTGTGTTTCAATCGAAAATTGAATTGAATCGTGACCTAAAATCTAATGTGAAATCTAATTGTGGGATATTCAGAGAATCGTGACACCTATTCTACACAGTTATTTGGCCGAGGCTTTTTGTTGGCCAATGGCAGTCATAGCTGATCTCAGGTCACTTGGCAAAATCACAACAAGCTGCTATACGAAGAGCCACTTTTATTTCCCACCTGTCTGTTATAATATGAATAATGCCATCTCTAGTTGAGGTAAATAATGCGACAAATGGCTGAGCTCTCTAAGTTGCTAATGCACAACTCGGTAGCAGCAAACCACCATTATGTGTGTGTGTGTGTGTGTGGTGTGCGTGTGTATGTTTATGTGCTGGTGACATTAATTCATCACATTAGCACCGCGTCTCCAGAGGGTCTGTGGAGATGTGTTCAAAGTTAGCAACCCCCGGCTAATTGATTTCAATGAATGCCACATTTATACTGTACTTCACTTAGTAAATTACACCAACATGTGTGTTGTGTGTGTGTGTGTGTGTGTGTGTGTGTGTGTGTGTGTGTGTGTGTGTGTGTGTGTGTGTGTGTGTGTGTGTGTGTGTGTGTGTGTGTGTGTGTGTGTGTGTGTGTGTGTGTGTGTGTGTGTGTGTGTGTGTGTGTTTCTCTGCATGTGTGTGTGGATGGATGGGTGGGACCAATCTGTACAGTCAGAGTTTTTATTTAATGAGATCAATGCTTTCCTTCCTGTATCCCCAGATGGTCACAGTAGTATAAGGTGTGTGTGTGTGTGTGTGTGTGTGTGTGTGTGTGTGTGTGTGTGTGTGTGTGTGTGTGTGTGTGTGTGTGTGTGTGTGTGTGTGTGTGTGTGTGTGTGTGTGTGTGTGTGTGTGTGTGTGTGTGTGTGTGTGTGTGTGTGTGAGGGAAGGGGCTGCGGGGACCTTGGGCAGATAAATCTTTAATCATGTGCTTGCTCTCATGTTTCATTTAATTGCCCCCTAAATCCATAAAAGGATGACGGCATTGTGGTTTAGTGTGTTCCAAGGGTAGTGGGAT